>NW_006408796.1:144201-160067 GCF_000296735.1 Chrysochloris asiatica | reverse complement strand
CTCTTCTGACATCCATCTTGATCTTTTCCTTCTTTCTTGTCTTCTTAATGACTTTTTGCTCTCTTCATGTATGATATTCTTGATGTCATCCCATTTTAAAATGTTAGAGCATTTAAAATGTTAAATATCAGTCTGAGGACTAAGGTGCAACTGACAGAAACCATGTTATTTTCAATACTTTCATATGCATTTGAAAGTTGGACAACGGACAAGGAAGACCTTAGAAGCATCTATTCTTTTGAATTATGGTGTTAGAGAACAGTATTTAAACTACCTCAAAGTATCAGAAAATGAATACATCTTTCCTAGAAGTGCAACCAGAATCCTCCTTAGAGACAAGAATGAGGCTTCATCTCTTTTATTTTGGGCATGCTATCAGGAGGGAATAGTCATGAAGAAGAATATCTTGCTTGGTCAAGTGAGAGTCAGTGAAATAGAGGAAGATTCTGAAGGAGATGGATTGACCCAGTGTTGGAAACTTTGGGCTCAAATGTAACCACAATTGTGAGAATGAACGGGGCCAGGTAGTGATTCCTTCAGCTGTACATTGGATCTCCATTAGTCAGAACCAACTGGAGTGCACCTAAGAACAATAACATAATTCAGAATTTACTGGATGATTCTTAACAACGAAAACCATACAATGAAAAGTATGTATTTGTTAATGTTGGAACATGGTAACTACCATGATATTTGACTATGATTACACAGAACACAATAGTATAATAGTCATAGTTGTCTAATAGCAAATTACCTTAATTAAATATTAAAATACTTTTCACAGTATATACAGTTTTTATATGAAATTTTCCATACATATTTTCTTAATATGGAAAGCAAAACTTTCAATTCATCATAGATTAGTGGCTAAAGTTGATTTATTATCTATTTAATACCAAAGTAAATTAAAATCAAGTCATTGAAACTATACATTTTTAACTTAAAATGACAAAGTACCACTCCTCATAAGAAGTCTGATAAGTTCGAGTTCAGAGAACTGTGCAGTTTCATTTCATATAAATGGATATTTTATGAACAGTTTTATTTTCTTTCATTGGCCTTATGGGAGATCTTTCATTTTTCATTTCTTTTCATGTCAGTGAGAAAAATTTTAAGTGAATATGTAATGATTCTTGATTAATAATGTAAAGCTATGAATATTTTCACAATTCTAACAGAGCTATAAAACAACTTCTCATTAAGTTAACTTGCAAAGGAAGAGGTAAACGTAATAGAGGGTGAAAAAATAATACTTTAATAAATTGCAATCCCAAATATTCAAATTGAAATAATAAATTACTTAAATTACATCTTATTACACACTGAAAATTAACAATCATAGGTAATATTTCATGAAAATCACTGAGTGTTAAATGTTATCCTATGTTTAAAGTAATGTGATTAGATACAAATATCAAAGAATTTTGGATATATTAAAAAATACTAGAACACTGATGCTCATTTGACAAACACAATGTTCAATATACAAATCGATTTTTACATATTTATCTTTAAATTCAATAACTATAAAATACATGACAAGTACTAACTGAAATATCTATAACAACTTAAACCAAATCTTAATTAATTTTGTTTACCAACAGATATTTTAATTAATTATAACCACATAACTATAATTTTAAAATAAATGTTGAATTGGTAGGAAAAAATGACACGTTAAATATTATGAATTTGCTGTTGTTGTTAACACTGTTTAGGCAGCTCTAACTCATGGACAACCTATATATAGTTTCTGAGGCTCTAAATCTTGTGGGACCAGAAAGTCTCATGTTTCTTCCATGGAGTAGTTGGTGGGCCAAAACTACTGAACCCGTGGCTTGCAGTCCATTGCATATTCTACAGAGTAACCACACTCCCAAATATCAATCATAAATATCAAGGATCAGCATTGCATAATGATTATGGTTAAAGTAGACTATTAATGTACAAATACTACTTCTGAAAATCCTACATTTAGTACTGGAAGCAAATAACTAAAATATTTTGCTTTTTAGTTTTGTGTGTTCTTTTAAATGGTAATAAGAGAACTTACTAAATAGAAGTGTTTGGAGAATTTAATTATTTAATAGACAAAAGGAAATATGCAGGCATATAGGAATCTCAGATAAATGTTAGCTACTATTGTTCAACTGGCCAAATCTGGAGCAAAGATCTCTTGGAAGTGTTACTAGCACTTAGAGCAAATACTTCACCTTGAGGACTAAGGTGTGCCATATACACTCATTGTATTTTCAATCACCTCATATACATGCCAAAGTGGGGTGTTGAATAATATAGATTAAAGAATAATTGATGTATTTCAGTTATGTTGTTACTAAAGTATATTGAATATACCATAGACTGCCAGAAGAAAGAGCAAATCTCTTTTGGAAGAAGTACCACTGGATTGTTCATTAGAAGCCAGCATGGAGAGACTTAGTCCAATGTACTGTGGTCATGCCATTAAGAGGAACCAGTCCCTACAGAAGGATATTATGCTTGATAGATGGTCAATGTAAAAGAAAAATAACCTCAAAGAAGTGAATTGACACATTGGCTGCACCAATGGGTACAAACATAACAATTACAAGAATGGAACAAGATCAGGGGATTTGTGGTTTTGTTGTACATTGGGCCATTATCAATTGGAAACATCTATACAACATGTGGCACTGAGGGTTAGTGTGTTGGACCCCAGGCCAGTTTGAACTGCAAGATCGGTGTTTCAAGCTCACCAGATGCTCCTCAGAAACATTATATGGAGTCACTGTGAGTTGGAGTTGACTCAATGACACTTAGCAAAAACAACAATAACTTATACCATCCAGCAATAATATATTTTATTACATTGGGGTTATATCCTTGGGCATTAGATTAGACGAAATATACCAAACAAGCCTTTTGAAAATAAAAAACAAGCCTTCTAAATTTTCATAATATGTGATGCATACTGGAAGGCATGATGATGAATTTAATCTTCCTCTATTGGTAGATGATCCTGTTGTGTTGTTACTGAGACTTTCTTAATAAGTTGATTACGTCCTACATGTAGAAGTTGGGTGCACAAAATTAAGTAGTTAGTCATACTAATTATTGTTAGGAATCCATGTGTTGTGTAGTAGGATAAGCACTGGACTGCAAGGTTGATTTGAATTACAAGGTTGGAAGTTTAAATTCACCAGCTTTTCCTCCGAAACCCTATAAAGGATCACTATGAGTTGGAACTGACTGTACGGCACTTAACAACAACCACCACAGCGATTATTATTAGTATGGCTCCATAGGATAAACACTGGGCTGAGAACCAAAAGGTTGGAAGTTCGAGCCCACCAGGTGCTCCACTGGAGAAAAATGAGGATTCCTACTTCTTCAAAGAGGTGGATTTAAGTCATAATCAACTCGACAACACTTGACACAACAATTATCAAGTACCATCACTTGTCTGTGAGTTTATTGCACTATGATGGCTTACATGTTGCTGTGATTCTGGAAACTATGCAACTGGTATTTTAAATACCAGTAAAGTCACCCATAAGGAGCTCTGGTAGTGTAGTGGTTACCAGTCGGGCTGCCAGCCTCAAGGTCAGCAGTTTGAAACTACCAGCAGTTCCGCAGGAGAAAGATGAGGCATTCTGCTCCCATAAAGATTTACAGCCTCCAAAACCCCGTGCAGGGTCACTATGAGTCGGAATCAATCCCATGGTACTTAATAACAACAGCAAAGTCACCCATGGCAGTTTTCACTAGAGCTTACAGATAAGATACACTAGGAAGAAGGAGAGGCAGACTACTTCTGAATGGTTAGCCATTAAAAACCCTCTACATAGCAGTGGAATATTGTCAAATATAGTGCCGGATGATGAAAACATGATGAATAACAATGTAACACCATTAGACATAGTGTCAAAGGATGAGTCTCTAAAGATGGAAGGCACTCAGTATATGATTTCAGTAAGAGCTGCCTTCACCTCAAAGTAGAATCCACTACAGTGATATGAATGGAGCAAAGCTTCCAGAACCTTCATTTGCTGATGGGTTACAACTCAAAATGAGGAGAAAAAGTTTCAAACATCCATTAACAATCTGAACAACAAATGTATGAATCTGAAACTAGGAAATTTGGAAATTGCCAAAAATTAAAAGGAATACATGAAGAACGATATGCTAGGCATTGTCATTGTTAAGTGTCATCTAGTCAGTTCTGACTCATAGGAACCTTGTGTAAGGTGTCTGAGGAGAAGCTGGTGGGTTTGAACTGCCAACCATGTGATTCAAAGACTAGTACTGATCCAACAGAGTTATACCAGGAGTCCATGTTGGACATTAGTAAGCAGAAAAGGACAAGTATTGGTCATTCTGAATTTAAATATCATATACTAAGAAAGCAAAACTTAACTAAAATGACAAGAAAGAAAGAAAAGACCAAAATGGATATCAGAAGAGATTCTGAAATTTAAAGTTAAAGCAAATGGAAGAAATCGGGAAGTAAAAGAACTGAAGAGGAAATCTCAAAGGGCAGCATGAGATGCCAAAGTAAAGCATTGTAATGAAATATGCAATGCCCTTGAGATATAAAACCTAAATGGAAGAACATACTTAGCATTTTTTAAGTTGGAAAAACTAAAGAAAAAACTCAAGCTACAACATACATTTTGAAGGATATTATGAGAAAAATGAAACATCTTTTGATGCAGAGAGCATCAAAAGAAAGTACAAAGAATACACAGTCATTGTACCACAAAGAAATGTTCAATGATTTTAACAGCTGGCATATGATCCAGAGCTTATAGTACTGAAGGGAGAAGTCTGAGCTGCACTGAAAGTACTGTCAAAAATTATCCCTCCAGAAACTGACAGGTAACCAACTGAAGTCTTCCAACAAATTGATGTAGCACTAAAGGTGCTCACTTACCTATGGAAAGCAATTTGGAAGACATCTAACTGGTCTACAGATTTGAAAAGGTCCATATTTTTGCCCATTCCAAAGATTTGTAAACTTATTGAATGAGTAAATCATTGAACAATATCATTAATATGCCTTGCTAGTAAAATTTTGATGAAGATAATATAAAAAATGGTTGCAACTGTATATTGCCAGGGAACTGATAAAAATTGAAGCACAATTCAGATGAGGACATCAGATGGATCCTATCTAAAAGCAATGAATAACAGAAAGATGTTTACTTACACTATATTAACTATAAAAAAACTGTATGGGTTATGACAAACTATGGATAGCTTAGTGAAGAATGGGTATTCCAGAACACTTAATGGTACTCATGAAGAACATGTACATAGGCAGTTTTTAGAACAGAACAAGGAGATACTGAATGGTTTTAAATCAGGAAAGGTATGTTCCAGGATTGTTTCTATCACCATATTTACTCAATCTATATGCTCATTAAACAGTCTGAGACACTGGATTATATGAAGAAGAGTGTGGCAACAGGATTATCAGGATTGGTAGAAGATACATTCGCACCCTGAGATATGCACATGGTACATGCTTGCTTGATGGAAGTGAAGAGGACTTAGAGTGCTTACTGAGGAACATTAAAAAAAAAAAAAAAAAAAAAAAATCAGTATGGATTTCACTTCAATGTAAAGAAAACTAAAATCCTCACAAAATTGTGTCACGATTAATCGAGAAAAGATTGAAGTTGTCCAAAACTACACTGTGCTTAGTTCAACAATCAAAATTCATGGAAGCAGCACCGTAGACATCAGACAAGTTTAATATTAGGCAAATCTGTTGCACAAGTGTAAAAGAACAAACATGTCACGTTGAGGTCTAAGTTGTAGCGGACCTAAGTCATGGTATTTTCTATCTCCTCACATGTTTGTTAGAGTAGGACAAGGAATAAACATAACCATAGAAAAATCAATGCAGTTGACTTTCAGTGTTGGAAACATAATAAATACACCATATGCTGCCAGAAGAATAAGTAAATTTGTCTTGGAAAAAGTGCAAACAGGATTCATAAAGTAAATCCAAGTGCCTTCATGCTGAGGTTTATGGTGGAATGGTGTGTCTGTGAATATTTATCAGCAGTCCTAGAAGAGCTTTGTACCATTGGCCAGGCAGAGAGAGGTCTTCTTGTGGGCACTGATGAGAAGAGGCTATCCTGACTGAAACAACTGTGCCCTGAGCATTTCTGATCTTGTATTGTAACCTGTTATCTTACCCAATAAAGCATTAATTCTGGGTGAACAAGTGCAGCCAGGATGCTCTTTGGAAGTCAGTATGGTGAAACTGTGCATCTCATAATTTGGACATGTTATCAGGAGGGACCAGTCCTTGGAAAAGGATATCATGATTGCTAAAATGGATGGTTAGCAAAAAAGAGGAGGCTGTCCAGTGGAATGGATTAACATAGTGGCAGCAGCAATTACAAGAAAGGCACAGGACTGGGCAATGTTTAGTTTTGTTTTGTGTAAGGTGACTGAGTCGACAACCTCTTGATGACACCCACCAGTAACAATTATTAAGTAATGACTTACCTCATTTTTCTGGAGAACATGTTAGAAAGATTATTCAGTACACTTTTATTAGGTAAAAGAAACCCTGTTATTACTAGGATTTTAAATTTATTTCTCAGTGTTCAAGTGTCAACGACATTACAAATAAAGCATGACTAAATGTTTACCTTGGTGTAGCATGATAACTTAAACTGCATTATGTAAATGTTTCTTTCAGAGAAACAAATTTACTAAAATGTAAATTAGTTAGAGTTAAAATAGCAGATATATTTTTTCCTGTTTCTTTATTAGCATGATATACTTCCAGTAAATTACTTTATTGAAATAAACTATAAATTATTAGCAGTGATATATTCATAAACATGAATTATATTTTCTTCAAATACACTCATTACCATATAGTTTTTCTTTTCCTATTGCTTCTAAACAGTTTTTAAGAGGAAGTCGTTTCCCAAACATAAAGAATGGGTCTTCCTAATGAAAAATTAAAAGAGCAAAAACATTTTCATTTTAAGGCTACGGTTTTTCAGAATTAATTTCAAAGCTACACAGATAGTGGTGTCCATAAAAATCACATGCATCTTTTACCTTATCTAATTGGACCATGTAAAGAAAAATGTACTGATAAAATGAATTGCATAAATATATATATATATTAATTTCAATAGTTTATATAATAAAATTATATTCATTTGTTGGTCCTTTCTCTGAAATTTTGGCCTGTATTTTATTTAGCAAATGCTTACTGGACCACTATTGTTATTCTGTAGTATCATTGTTCTGGAGTCTTGGTGTGGCACTGTAGAATAAGCACTGAATTGCTAACCACAAGGTTTTTAGCTCAAACCCAGTAGCTACTCCTCAGAAATGCTACACAGGTTCGCTATGAGTCTGAACTCACTTGACAGCAATTAACAACAACAACAACATTCTTATTCTCATTGTGTAATAGGTTACATTTTGGGCTGCCAACTAGAATATCTGCCATTCCAGCCACCTTGCCTGTCGGAAGGAGAAAGATGATGCTTTCTACTCCCACAAAGATTTACAGCCTTGAAAGACTTATAGAGTGGTTCTACTTTGATCTTTACGGTGGCTAAGAGTTGGAATTGGACAGCAGTGGATTTGAGTTTTGCGTTTGTTATTTTGTTGTTGTGGTTTTATGCCAGTCGGTCCGTTCTGACTCATAATATAGGATTTTCTTTCTGTTTTTCTTTCTTTTTTGTTTACAGTTTTTATTGTGATTTGAGTGAAAGTTTACAGGGCAGATCATCAGTTTTACGTTTAACAAATCACATACTTTGCTTCATTACAATGATTATAATCCCTTCCATGTATCATCACTTGAAAGTATTTCTCTATATTCAGTTTAGCTTTTTTTTTAAAACAAAACAAAACAAAACAAAACAAAACACTCAGGCATATATAATAATTTAAACTACCAAAGGGCACATTCTGCAAGTTTTGCCTCCTTGCTACCAGCTCTTAGTCCCTATCCTCCCATGAATCTAGTGTCCACAGCCGCTCCATCTCTCCATGACCCCAACTCTGCCTACGTATCTGGTGTCGCTTCTTTTCTGGATAAGGTCCCGCATTCCGCTTGTGCTCTTCTCCCTTGATGGTCCTACGGTTCTCTGTTTCTGGACTGTATGATTAACCACTCCCTAGGTTTTGTTATAAAACTTCTACCTTTACAATTGTGAGAGCTGAAATTAATCATGATAACAATTACTCACTATTAAATCTTAAGAATCTTATCCCCATCTCTTTTCACCAGACCCATCTGGACAAGATGAAATCTATTCAGTGGGGCCTCTATCTTTCCCCACAGACTCTTAAACTAAAATCCCTCGTAAAACCTTGTAAGCCAGTAGCTTCGAGCCTTTATCACCCTCTCATTTTAGGTAGCCAATGTCTACGTTTCCCGTTCCTATCTACCCTGTATACAGAGGGGATAGCATTGATACTTGATGTGAATAATCCTTTCCTCTCTGTTGGTATATTGAGCTGCTACCTCCATGAGTATAGGTCAAGTTCATCGTTGCAGCATTTTACCCTTGTTTCCTTTATCAAAACTGGTTTTTAATTTGTTTTTTGTTTTTCTTCCTCTAGTTGACTTCTGATTATCAAGCCATCGAGGCTAGGTCAAATAGGTACTATCTGCAAGTTTGGGTGTTCTTGTGCATCTCCTCTCACTTCATATCTTCTGGATGCTTCACTCTCAGCTATAGCCTTCTGTGGTTATTTCCTTGTCCATGAGCTCATATGTTCTAAGGCCGCACCACACTTTGGGCCAACCAGCCCTTCATCTCTCTCTCATCTCCAGGTCAACGGGAATCTATGGAACATGGTTGAACTCAGCTTATTTCTTCATTGCTGACTTTTCCCCTCTTCCAGTGTCAGTAGATCAATGTGGGGGCCAGAAAGCTTACATGCCTGCTCATGCGTTCCCTTTGTGTTTCAGTCTTAGAGGGTGGTTTGTCCTCTGAAGGGACTTAATTGCTTACCTTGATGGCTTCTTGGCTATGGCACCTAACAACAACAACAGCAACAACGGTTGTTATAAAAGAGCTCTGGTAGCGTAGTAGTTGCAAATCGGGCTGCTAACCTTAAGGTCAGCAGTTCGAAAACCAGCTGTTCCATGGAAGAAAGATGAGGCTTTCTGCTCCAATAAAGTTTTGCAGCCTCAGAAACCTTGTGCAGGGTCACTATGGTTCAGAATTGACTCCATGGCACTTACCAGCAACAACAACATGGTTGTTATTATGTGTCATAGAGTCAGTTCATCTCTTAACTTTTGAACACATTAAAGAGTTTTTTGTTTGTTTTGAGATTTACTCTATATAATGCATTGTTTGATTTCTTTACTGATTGTTACATGGGTGTTGATTACTGATCCTAGTTAGATGAAATAATTGACAACTTCCTTATTTCTATGTCTATTATGTTACTTATATATTAAAAAGAACTTTCTATACTATTCAATTTTTTCAATTCTCTTAGATAAGAAAAATTACTTATACTAGGATGGAAATTACTATTATAGTTGTCACTTTTTATGACTAAAAGCTATATTTTTCTATTTTTTTATATTAATAGACATATACAAACTAAATTTACATTTACATTACTTTGCAAGTTTTTCATGGTGGTATAATTTCTAAACTTAACTTAAGAATTATTTATAGAAATGTTTAGAAGAGGTTCTAGAATTAAAGAGATATGCATTTATCTCTGCATAACTACAGGGAAATTATTTGACTCCTCTGAACATCTCTGAAAGTGAATTGTAAAAACGATTACAAAATGTGATGATTAAGATGAAAAATAGTATCATATGTAATAGATGGCACCAGTAATATGTTACAATATCCTTGAGATAGAGAAAGCATTATTGATTTTTGAATTTAACTATAAAATATATACATGATAGAACCTGGAAGGAGAATTATATCCCTTTAAAGACATGAAAACATATCCCATGTCACCAAAATCTTACTCTGTAATGATTTACTATATTGAGGAAACCAAAGATTTAATACAGATACTGTATCTCATGCAATTTTATTCATATTTAAATAATGCATTAATGGAATCAACACATCAAAAAAAAAAAAAAAAAAGTCTCTGAGTATTAGCATCAACCTAAATATTTTTCTTAAAAATACATAAAATGAATGTCTAATATGTGATATATGCCTATTACACCTACAAATCATAAGATGCCACGTAACTACAATCACGGACTCCTGGTGTGGTGTTGGGGTTTAATGCACTGGACTGCAAGGTTGCTTTGAACTGCAAGGTTGGTGGTTTCAATTCACAAACCACTACTTAGAAACCTGAAAGGGGTCACTGTGAGTTGGAACTGACTCACTGGCACTTAACAACAGCAACAACAAAAACTACAATCACAGCATGCCAGAAGGGACTAGCATTTATTTTTGATTGCAGAATAATTTTGGTGAAACTTTTATTTACTACAATTAACTCTGTATCTTAGATTATCAAGTAAGTAAATTATTATGGACTCAATTATCCCTTCCTTTAAAGAAAACATTAGTATAAATCTTGACACCTCTACCAGTGGCTATAATTTCACTGGGAATGGGTTTTCTATGTTTTGTTAAAGAAAATGTGTTAGTGCAATGTGTGTTTTAGCTCAGTCTCCTCTAAGATATTTTTACAAAAGCAGATTAATCAAGGAAGCAAGCAATAATAAAAGGTTATGATCATGCCACGTGGTCACCAAGGAACCTAGGAAGGGAAGTTGAACAGGATAAGGACGTTCCCACAGAGTGGAAAGAGAGAGAGGTAGCCTTTCCCTAGAACCAGTGCATTGAGTTTGAACTTTTAGCCTCGTGAAGTCTGAGACTCACTGATGTAGCACTGTAGGATAAGCACTAGACTGCTAAGTGCAGATCTTAGAATCCGTATTAAGGTCCCTATGAGTTGTAACAGACTCAATAGCACTTAGCAACAACAAAAGTCTGACAACATAAATATCAATTAGTTAAAGTCACTTCACTTAAGGTATTTCTGTTACATGGTTATAAAGCATTACTAGATAAGAGAAACTATCAAAAGGCAAACTATAACAGTAAATGAAAGCCAAAAATGATTTTTCAACACTAGTCAAAAAAATAGTTATATCTGCATATCCAAAATTCTGTAGATTCATCTTTTCCGATGCTTCTCTGTTAAGTACAACTAATTATGCAAGAGATGATCAAAGAAGAAATCTGAAAGGTGAAAAAAGGAGGCCAAATTGGCTAGGGGCCTGAGGACAGGAGGAGCATAGTAGCAAGTCATTTTTTAAAACATCAGTCATCATAAGGCAACACAGAATTGACATTTCCTTACACCCAACATTGAAACAACCAATAATCCATGTAGATTTATTCATTCCATGGATTGTATAAAAGGTTGTTTGTTGCTGTTGAGTAAATTCCATAGGGTTTTCATGGCACTGATGTTTGGGAAATTTATTAAAAGACCTGATTTCATAGACACCTTTGGGTGGATTTGAACCTCTGATCTCTGGGTTAATAGTCCATCATTTTACCATTTGAACCACCCACAGACACCTACCTAAAGATTACAGCTAAGTGAACCCTATGGAGTACTTCTATTCTATATTGTATGGGGTCACCATGAGTTGGCATGGACTTGTTTTTTTTTTTTTTTTTTTGTTATGTCTGAAACCATTGTTGCTATCACTGTGCCAAACCATCCTTTTGGGGTTCTTCCTCTTTTTCACTGACACTCCTCTTTTCTAAGCATGATGTCCTTCTCCAGTGTCTGGTCTGTCCTAATAATATGCCCCAAATTCGAGAGAAGAACTCTCCATCCTGGCTTCTAAGGAACATTCTGGCTACACTTCTTCCAAGATAGATTTGTTTGTTCTTTTGGCTGTTCATAATCCTTTCAACTTTACTTGCCAACACCATAATGCAAAAGCATCCATTCTTTTCTGGTCTTCCTTATTCATTGTCTAAATTTCATTTGCACAGGAGACTATTGAAAACCTCTCTTGGGCCAGGCACACCTTAGTCCTCAAACTGACATGTTTGATCTTGGACACTTTAAACAGGTCTTGTGCAGCAGATTTGCCTAATACAATACGTCATTTGATTTCTTGTCTGCTGCTTTCATTAGGGTTCATCGTGGTTCAGCGCAAAATGAAGTCTTTGACCACTTCAGTCTTTTCTCCATTTATCATGACGTCATTTATTGGTCCACTGGTGAGGACTTCTGTTACATTTTAAAATGAAGTGCAATCCATACTGAAGGCTGTAAAAAATTTTTTATCTTCTTCAGTGTTTTAGGTCCTCTTGTTTTGTCTTCCATCATCTGAAGATTACTTTACAGTTAGCATTTCAGAGTTGCTTATCCTACAGCACCACACCTAAAGAAAACACACACACACACACACACACACACACACACACATATGGATTCCTGGTGTGGTGCTGTGGGTTTATGTGCTGGACTGCAAAGTCAGTTTGAAGCATAAGGTCAGTGGTTCAAGCTCACCAGCTGCTCCTTGGAAACCCTACACAGGGTCACTATGGGTCCCAGCCAACTTGACAGCACTAAACAACAGCTATATATTTATACATATGGCACTGTGGAATAAAGCACTGAACTGACTGAAAGGTCATTTTAAGCCATGAGGCTGACCAGTCGTTCCAAGGAAATCCTATGTGGGGTTGCTATGAGTTGGAATTGACTTGATGGCATTTAACAACAACAACACAAGGAATGGCACTTTAGGATAAGCACTGACTTGCTAATCACAAGGTCGGTGGTTCAAACACACCAACTGCTCTCAGAAACCCTAAGCAGGTTTGTTATGAATTACAACTGACTCAAAGGCACATAACAACACATTAACATTTTTCCTGTATTTCATGCTTTACTTAAGATCAATCGCAGTTCAATATTGTTGTTGTTGAGTGTTGTTAAGTGAGTCGAGTTAACTCTGAAACATAGCAACCTTGTATACAGCTTCTGAGGAGAACCTGGTGGGTTTAAATCATCAAGCTTGTGATTCACAGTCCAGTGCTTATCCTTCAGTGCCTTCCACAAAAGGAGCCCAATATTATTTGCAAAAAATATTGCTAAACTTTAATTTTATTTCATAGTCTGATAATATAGCCATACCTGATTTTTAAATCAATGTTGAAATTTAACATTTTATTAAATTTAAGTAGTCTCTTCTAAACAGCATGTGGTTGTATTTGATGTTTTTCATGGTTGTTCTTGTTGCTGTAATCTACTCAAATTGTTTCTGTTATTTAAAAGTTTTCTATTATTGTATTTTTCAGTTTTATAATATTCATTTTGTTCTTTCTTTAAACCTCTGTTTCTTTGTTGAGTCTTTATTTTTTTTTAATTTATATCAAGAGAATTATAATAGCTTCTTGAATCATTTTACAATGAAAACTTTAAGATATTTGTCAAATGATTCCAACTTATGATGCATCTTAGTGTTGGCATGTGTTGATCATATTTTCTAATTTAAGTTTGATTTTTCTGCTTCTTGGGATGAGTGACTATCAGTGTTACTTGCAGCATTTTAGCTCTTGTTAAAAGAGTTTCTATCTCATTTTAATGTTTTATTTTAGTAAGCATTCACCCTGTTCAAGTGTATTCCACAGATCATAGCCTAATTATGGAAATTGTGGTTACATGAGTACTCTCACATGTGGTGCCTTTGTGGTGTTCTTTTCATCTGGTTGATGAAAATGTTTAGCTCTTGCTTCTGAAACCCTTTCTAGTCTATGTTCATAATACTTGAGAAGACAGAAGGAGGTGCCCCATACTGTATCAACTGTTGCTGTTATGTGGGTTATGCATTTAACTCATGAGGATGAAAAGCACTTTGAAAGCAGGATCCATGATGTGTCAGTATCCCACTCTACCTGTTGGAGACAGATGGCTTCATCAGCTAGACACTTGCGAGGGCTATCATCTTTGTCAGTGTACTGGTTGCACAGAGTCATTTGAGTTAGAAAGGAAATCTCAGGTGTAGTGAAAAAGGACAGTGCACTACTTCCGAATAGCTAGTCACTGAAAACTCTATAAATAGCAGAGAAACACTGTCAGATACAGGACCAGAAGGTGGGAAGGCACTCAGAATGCGACTGGGGAAAAAAAAAAAAAAAGCCTCCTCAAAGTAGAGTTGACCATGCTGACGTAAATATTCACCGTAGTATTGGGAATTTTTCTTCATGAGAGATTACATAAAACTCATTGGTGTTTTCTTCAAATATATAATTAACATGACAAACAGAGAAGTAAGTATCTGTGGCTATGATTTCATTTAGAAATAGATTTTCTTTGTTAATGAGAGTTTGTTTGTATAATAAACATTCTTTGTTTTGTTAATGAGGATGTATTAGTGTAATGCTGCTTCTTTTGGTTTGGGACTGAACTGAACGGGAGTCCAACTAGAAAACACTAGGTGAGCCTGACAGAACCAACAAGAAGCATGGAAGGAAATTTCCTGATATCACACAGCCAGCAGAAACACTGTCATTATTCACTACACCTGAGATTCCCTTCTCTCACTAAATTGACTACAACAAGGCTAATGAAAAGTATGATCTATCGCAAGCATCTAACTGCCAAAACACTTTATGTCTACCACAGGCAGGGGGTATTCTGATACATGACAACAATTGTGAGAATGGAGCAGGACCCGGCAGTGTTTCATTCTGTTGTGCATAGGGTCACTATGAGTCAAAATCAAATAGATCAACCTAATATACACAGAACATTGCATCAAGATTAGAGGAAGGTTCATTAACAACCTACAGTATACAGATGATACAACCTTGTTTGCTGAAAGCAAAAAGGACTTAAAATATCTACCGAGGAAGATTAAAGATCACAGCCTACCATATAAGTTGCACATCAATATAAAGATAACAAAATTCTTTACCACTGGACCAATGAATGACATCATGATAAATGGAGAAAAGATTGAAGTTGTCAAAACCTTCATTTTGCTTGGATCCACCATCAACATGCATGAATGTAGGAGTCAGGAAATTAAATGATATATTGCAAATCAGCTGTATGAGACCTCTTTAAAGTATTCAAAATCAAAGATGTCAGTTTGAGAAGTAAAATGAGCCTTATCCAATCCATAGTATTTTCAGTAGCCTCATGAACATGTGAAAGTTGGACACTGAATAAGGAAGACCATTGAAGAACTGCATTTGAGTTATGGTGTTGGAGAATACAGACGGTATCATGAACAGCCAGAAGAAGAACAAAATCTTGGTTGGAAGAAGTATAACCAGAATGCTCCTTAGAAGCCAAATTGGCCAGATTTCACTTCTCATACTTTAAACATATTATTAGAATGGACCAATCCTTTAAGAAGTACATCATGCTTGGTAAAGTGAAGGGGAAGAGGAAAGGAGGGAGACCCCCATTGAGATGGACTGGCACAGTAGCAGCAACAATGGGCTCAAGTGTAGCAGCAATTGTGGGGATGGTACAGGATCAGGCAATGTTCCCTTCTGTTGTACATAGGGTCATTGTGAATCAAAACAAAATTGACAGCCCTTAACCACAACAGCAATACATACATGTTATTGTTGTTAAGTGCCGTCGAGTTGGTTCTGACCCATAACAAGCCTGCATAGGGTTTCATAGGCTGTAAATCTTTACAGGAGCAGAAAGTTTCAACTTTCTCCTGCAGAACGGCTGGTAGTTTCGAACTGCTAACCTTGAGATTAGCAGCCCAAATTCGTAATCACGACGCTACCAGAGCTCCTCATACATACATATCTATATCTATCTATCTATCTATCTATCTATCTATCTATCTATCTATCTATCTATCTATTTATCTATTTATCTATCTATAC
>NW_006408796.1:142840-144101 GCF_000296735.1 Chrysochloris asiatica | reverse complement strand
ACAGGGACTCTTTGAGTTGGAATCGACTTTATGGTACACCTATCTATCTATCTATCTATCTATCTATCTATCTATCTATCTATCTATTTATCTATTTATCTATCTATACATATCTATCTCTATCTATCTATCTATCTATCTATCTATCTATCTATCTATCTATCTATCTATAGCTATATATATTTGTTGTTGTTGTTAAGTGCCATAGAGTCAGTTACAACCCATAGAGACCCTGTGTAGGGTTTCCAAGGACCAGCTGGTAAGCTTAAACCACTGACCTTGCAGTTCAAATGGCTTTGCAGTCTGACATATTAACCCACAGTGCAGGTCCACAGTTCAAAACTACCAGCTGTTCCATGGGAGAAACATGAGGCTTTCTGAATCAACTCCACAGCACATAATCATATACATATATATTGTTGTTAAGTGCCGTCAAGTTGATTCCGACCCATAGTAACCTGAAGAGGGTTTCCGAGGCTATAAATCTTTATGGGAACAGAAAGCCTCACCTTTCTCCCACGGAGCAGCTGGTAGTCTCGAACTGCTGACCTTGTGGTTCACACCCTGATTCGGAACCACTACGCTACCATATATATATATATATACAGAGAGAGAGAGTCATAACCCCTATGCTACCAGATATATATATATTGTTGTTGTTGTCAGGTGCCATCGAGTTGGAACCGATTCATAGCGACCCTATGCTCAGCAGAATGAAACAATGTCCGATCCTGGGCCAACCTCACTACCACTGCCACACTTGAGTCCATCAATGATGCCACCTGGCCAATCCATCTCTTTAGGGGTCTTCTTCTTTTTCTCTAACCCTCCACCTTACCCAGCATGACATCCTGCTCCAGCAACTATTCCCTCTGGACAATAGGTCCAAAGTATGAGAGACAAAGCTTAGCCGTCTTGGCCTTCAAGGAGCACTCTGGCTACACTTCTTCCAAAACAGATCTATTGGTTCTTTTGGCAGTCCATGACACTTTCAGTATTCTCCTCCAACATCAAAACTCAAAGGCATCAATTCTTCTACGAGCCTCCTTATTCACTGTCCAACTCTCACATCCATATGAGGTTATTGAAAATACCATGGCTTGGGTCAGGTGTACCTTAGACCTCAAGCTGACATGTCTGCTCTTCAATAATTTAAAAAGTTCCTGTGCAGCAAATTTGCCCAATGTAATACATCCTCTGATCTCTTGACTGCTGCTTCCACGAGTGTTGATAGTTGATCCAAGAAGATAGTTGATCTCTC
>NW_006408796.1:129353-142740 GCF_000296735.1 Chrysochloris asiatica | reverse complement strand
ATTATCATTATATGCATAAATATATATATATATACACATATACATATATAGATAGAGAAAGAGAGAGAAAGTCCCGGTGTGGGGCTGTGGGTTAATGCTCCAGACTACAAAGCCATTTGAACTGCAAGGTCGGCAGTTCAAGCTCACCATCTGCTCCTCAGAAACCCTATACCCAGTCACTATGGGTCAGAACTGACTGG
Organism: Chrysochloris asiatica; assembly: GCF_000296735.1. NCBI lineage: Eukaryota > Metazoa > Chordata > Mammalia > Afrosoricida > Chrysochloridae > Chrysochloris > Chrysochloris asiatica. Next base: position 142,540 of record NW_006408796.1, on the reverse strand, counting down.
ATGGCATTTAAGAGCAACAACATATATATAAAGTCCCAGTGTTTCATTGTGGGGAAAAAACACTGGACCTAAAGGCCTGTTTAACACACAGGGTTGGCAGTTAAAACTCACCAGTCACTTCTTGGAAACCCTATATGAGGTGTCTATGAGTTAGAACTGACTTGATAGCACGTAACTGCAACAGTGTGTGTGTGTGTGTGTGTGTGTGTGTGTGTGTGTGTGTGTTGGCAAGTGCCATGGATTACATTCTGCCACATAGCGACTCTGTTTAGGATTTCTAAGTAGTAGTCGCTGAGTTTAAACTACCAACCTTGTGTTTCACAGTCCAGTACTCTGACCATATAGCACTGCACCATGAGTATATATATAATTTTCATGTAATTATTTTCTTTAATGACATAAAACCAACATTACTGAATTATTCATTTTCTTATGGGTATTTTCCCTATATTTTTTTATTTCCCTTGATTCTGTTCTGTTTTTTTAATATTAAGAAAATAGTTACATTTTCTACGTGACAGCTTCCTGGGTAATAACTTCTATACCATCCAAACTATGATAAACATTAGAAGTCAACCAGCAATTATTTCAATATGTGCTTCATTAACAAATACAGAAAGTGTACTAACCTCTTGTTATTGTTAATTGCCATTGAGTCAGTTCTGGGAAGCAACTGGTAGATTTGAACTGCTGACCTTGTGGTTCACAGTCCAGTGCTGATCCTCCAGTGCCACACTAGGAGCCTTATAGTAACTATGATATAAATGGCTTTTGATATACCGCTATGTATTTAAATGTTAATACACCTGAGTTTATTTTATTAAGTTCCTAATGGAGCACTGGTGTGGCATTATGGGTTAATGCACCAGACTGCAAAGCCATTTGAACTGCAAGGTCGGTGGTTCAAGCTCACCATGTGCTCCTGGGAAACCCTATGAAGGGTCGCTGTGGGTTGAAATTGACTTTTCCGCACTTAACAAAAACAACAATGAGAGTCGCTGCTCACTTTCCAGGTTACACTTTAAAAGAAGCAGAAAGTCTAATACAAAATTTACATATCTCTTTAATTTACTCAATTGTCAAGACATGTCAATACTAGACTATAGAATTAAAAAATCTGTTAAATCTGCAGAGTTTCAAACTCAGTCTATCATCCCTTAGGTTTCTTACCTTAGCAGTTTCTTCCCATAAGGACTGTCTTCTGTCAATTAGACATATGGATTGTGCATTTAACATTTCTTCAAAGTCTTTGCTCAAAACCCATTCTATCAAAAGGCCAACATTGAGAAACCTATTCAGTTCCACATAATTTCCACTCCTTACACCCAGTTTTCTGATTCTCCTTACATTTCTCTGGGTCTGTCATCTTTTGTGTCATTTATAAAATTTGATAATTCTATAATAATGAATTCACTACATTTCTAATTATTCATCAATGTATATCAATGAAGGCTCTTTGTGACCAGGAATATTTATTTGGATTTGTGATGAATTCTAAGTGTTTGGGAAAGTTTCTGCATAAAAGAATTTCTCAATAGGCATCTGTTGAATCATTTCCTCAATTGACTAGGGTAAGTCAAAAATTATCCACATGCTGGTTATATAAAAGCTGCTATTGTCTGCACTCTCTTATCATCAATTTCCATTCAAGATCACTAATGCACAATGTGAACATCAATATCTGCAAACAGAATTTGGACTGATACTTAAAGAAAGGGTAAAGATATTTTTAAAATTATTTTTAGAAAATGGTTAATGATGAAACATGGATTCATCACTATGAGCCTAAGAGTAAACTAAGGAGTATAGAATGAAAACATTCACAATCACAAACCAAGAAAAAGCTTAAAAGTCAAGCATCAGCTGAAAAATTGATGTTGGTGGTTTTCTGGGATTCTCATGAGGACTCTGTACATGGACTAAGAGGAAGTTGTTCGAACAGAACACCAAAACACTGAATGGTTTAAAATTAAGAAAGGTGTGCAACAGGGGTCTATTCTTTCACCATACTTATTCAACCTGGGTTCTATGAAGTAAAACATGGCATCAGGATTGGAGGAAGACTCATTAACAACCTGAACTATGCAGATGATACAACCTTGCTTGCTGAAAGTGAAGAGGACTTAAAACATTTACTAATGAAGATCAAAGAGCACAGCCTTCAAGTATGGATTACATCTCAATGTAAAGAAAACAAAAATCCTCACCACAGGACCAATAAACAACATTCTTATCAATGGAGAAAAGATTGAAGCTGTCAAGGACTTCATTCTTCTTGGATCAACTATCAACACTCATGGAAGCAGCAGTCAAGAAATCAAACAACATATTGCATTAGGCAAATATGCTGCACAAGACCTTTTAAAGTATTGAAGAGCAAAGATGTCAGCTTAAGGACTAAGGTGCACCTGACCCATGCCATGGTATTTTCAATAAGCTCATATGCATGCAAAAGCTGGACAGTGAATAAGGAAGACCATAGAAGAATTGATGCTTTTGAGTTATGGTGTTGGAAAAGAATATTGAAAGTGTCATGGGCTTCCAAAAGAACTAAAGGATCTGCGTTGGAAGAAGTGCATCCAGAGTGCTCTTTGGAGGCCAGGATTGCCAAACTTCATCTTATACTTCAGACATATTGTCAGGAGGGACCAATCACTAGAGAAAGATATCATGTTTAGTAAGGTGGAGGGTCAGAGAAAAAGAGGAAGACCTCCAGATAGATGGATTTGCAAAGTAGCAGCATTAACTGGCTCAAGAGTGGCAAACATGACTGGGCAGTGTTTTGTTCTGTTGTGCATAGGGTTGCTATGAGTCAGTACCGACTCATTGGCACCTAACAGCAACAACAACAGCAAGGACCATTAGTGGAATACAATCAGGAAAAAAGTTCAACTATCAACAGTGCTCCTTACAATGAGATGCTCACTGAAGAATTGAAGGCTAAACTTCAGATTAAATGCAAAGGACTGCTATCCAAGGGCATGGTAATCTTGCATGATGATGCACATCTTCACACTTCTGTCCATATTGATGACAACCTGCAAAAAATTCATTTTGAGGTGCCAAAGCATCCTCCCTGACGTCTTGATTTTGTTCCATTGGACTTTCTCCTGTTTGCTCCCCTGACAGCAGCTTTTCAAGGATGAAGATTCACCTCTGATGAAGAAGTGAAGACCTGAAACCTTTTTTAATAAGGAGTTTGAAATCTTGCTGACAGATGGACAAAGTTTATTGAAAAGCAAGGAGATTATGTCAAAAAAAAAAAAAAAAATGCTGTATTTGTCTTTTTAAAAAGTTTATTAAAATAAATTCTACAGCCAGAGTGTGGATAATGTTTAAATCGCCCTTGTATAATTTCAAACTTCCTTGAATGTCATTTTCTTTTAAAATTCATTTCTTCTTGTTGGAATAGTTTATTCATTCAAGTAGTTATAGTATATTTTTGACTCAAAATAAGGCGCCAGATGCCATTGTGTTGGGATACATATACCAGTAAACGTAATTATATGGAGTCTAGTTAAATTGGGTGCAAAACAATTACAGTACTAAAAGGATTCTTCCCATTCCTGTAAATATATAATCATTATTATACTTTTCTTTCAAGTTGAATGACTTTCCTGGGGTTAGTAAGAGAGATTTACATATTTGTCTTTTATGTTAGTCTCTGGAGGTACACTCTACATAAGCTATTAGAAAATAAAATAAAATAAATTCCCTGATTAATTGTTTCTGATGTTGAACAATTAGCAGAAACCAACCATTTACATTTTAATAACATTGTAACCATCTGTTAAATGAATGCATTAATCTTGATTAGCTTGGTTGCAAGACATGTGCAGTTGGAGTTTACTGATGTGTGTACTGATAAGGAGAGTCATGCATAGCTTTAGTTTCTGCAGTGAAAAGTCACCGAAAAGAATAATGCAAGTTTAACTAATGTGGTGATGGAGTGCAGTAAATGAAAACAGAAAATACTGTTTAAGAAACAGACTATTTGTACATAAGTCAGCTAATTCAAACTAGTAAATGTAGAGACATCATTTTAAAAAATTTAATATTATAGAATCCTTAATAAGAGTCACCCTGTGATTTGCTTGGCTAACTCCTAATGACATAATAGTGGCTTTTTTTTGTCTTTGTTTTTCATGCAACAATAACAACAAAAAATATGAGGTACATAATTGTAGCCAAATTTTTGCTTGCAAGGCCTAAAGGGAAGAACCTAAAACCTTTTAGTTAATAGAGAATTTCTCTAGTAGTTAATTACAATGAAAAATAAAGGGGCCGTCTTATAAGATCACATCATACAAAGATCATTTCTCTCAAATGCTTCTTTTGTGGCTTTATTATTTTAATAGCACTTCTATCTCTCTCTTTTTTTCTGTGTATATTATTCTGTGTATCAACCTCCCCTTGGAAAAGTTAAACATATCTTTCTAAACAATGAAACCCTACTATATGAAAGCACATTTTGTCATATGCTTTTGTTCACACAAATTATCTTCTCCATCTCAAAATAGATTGTGTTCCGGTTTGCAAGCTTCTTGTCATTGTTTTCAAGTGCTGTCCAGATGATTTTGACTCATAGTAACCCTATAAAGGTTTTTCAAGGAGTATTTGGTGACCTTATAGTTCAAACCAACCTATAGCACCATAGGTTGGTTTGAACTATAAGGTACATATCCTATAGCACCATACCAGTATTCCATACTTTACAAGCTTAACATGACCTTTAATGCCCTATGATCCATTTTCCTTATGTAGTTAAGCACTTGACTATCAAATGAAAGGTTGACAGTGGGATCTCACACAGAAGTGCCTCAGAAGATAGTCCTGGTGATCTAATCCCCAAAGGCCTTGTCTTTGAAAATTTATAGTTCTACTTTACAACAGGAGTCCTGCTGTGTTGCTGTGGGTTAATGCGCCAGACTGCAAAGCCATTTGAACTGCAAGGTCAGTGGTTCAAGCTCACCAGCTCCTCCTTGAAAACCCTATACAGGGTCGCTGTGGGTCAGAACAGCAACTTTACAACAGATAGACTTGTCATAAGTTAGAATCAACATAATGCCACTAACAACAACCAACTGCTTACCTTCCAAAAATAAGCTGATAACTTAAAATCTTTCTTCTGTTTTTTGCAGTCTTAAGCACTTTTTTATTCTCATTTTTGCTATTTCTTTTAAAACTGAGAACCTTTAATCCACCAAGTGCTCATGGTATTATCTCTTGAACATAGATATGGTTTTTGAGGTAACAGTTCCGTGAGAGACAGATGAGGCTTTCTGCTCCTGTAAATATTTACAGCCTCCGAAACCCTGTACAGAGTCGCTATGAGTCAGAATCAACTCCACGGCACATAACAACAACAACAACAACTGGAAAGATACATATGGCGCTGTGGGTTAATGCACCAGACTGCAAAGTCAAATTGAACTGCAAGGTAGGTGGTTCAAGCTCACCAGTTGCTCCTTGGAAACCCTCTAGAGGGTCTCTATGGGTTGGAACTGACTCAACAGCACTTAACAACAACAACAATGCAAAGTTAAAGAATAACAATGAATCTATAAATCACCTCCTAACATAGATGAATCTGGAGGACATTCTGCTGAGTTGAAATGAATCAAACACAAAAGGCCAAATACTTTATGAGACCACTTTATAAAAAGTTAAAAAAAAAATTCACTTAAAGGAGTGTTCTTTGATGGTTATGAATGGTGGAAAAGAAAGAAAGACTAATTAGGAACTAAAGGATAGACACAAATTATCTTTAGTGAAAGGGAAAGAATAAAAAAAGGGAAAAAACTTATACTAGTTGTAGATGGCATTTTACCTGCCTTAAAAAATACATTAATATAGTTGCTTACAAAAAATTTAGAATATGCAATATACATATTTTCATCCCTGTTACGACACTGTAGGGCTATCATTGGACTATTAACTACAAGGTCAGCAGTTCAAACCTACCAGTTGCTACTTGGAAACCCTATAGAGGATGCCCATGAGTCAGAACTGAATCAATGGCACACAACAACAGCAAATAACACTACATATTTAAGGGGGTAAGTCAGTATGATTTATCAAAAGGAAATGCATTTGGCTTTTATTTGGTTACTAAGATTGAGTCTTCATGTGACACTGTAGGAGAAGCATTAAACTACTGACTACAAAGTTGGTGGTTCAAACCTATCAGCCACTTCTCAGAAATCCTATACAGGGTCACTGTGAGTTAGAAAGACTCACCAGAACTTTAAAAATATCAAGGTTAGCTTTGGAAGACAGAGATCCACTTTTATCAGCAAAGTTAACAAGTGTTGATGCAAATGTTAGGCTCCTTGGAAATCATATATGTGGTCACTGTGAGTCAGAACCAACTCAGTGGCACTTAACAACAACAACAACAGAAGTCAGGTAGCCTATTTCCTGGAATTATTTTTGTTGTTATTTGCCATGGTGTCAACTCTGACTCATGGTGACCCTTTGAGTGAAGAATAGAATTGTTCCATCGTGTTTTCAAGGCTGTGACTTTTCAGAACAGATCATCGAACACTGTCTTTCTAAGTGCCTGTTGCTGTTGTTGTTGAGTGCTGTCGAGTCAGTTCTGATCCATAGCAGCCCTGTATAGAATTTCTGAAAACCAGCAGGTAGGTTTGAACTGCCGATCTTGCAGTTCAAACTGAACTTTCTGTCTAGTTTTTTTTTACCCTACAGTACCACACCAAGTTTCCAAAGTGCCTTTTTGTTGTTGCTGTTAAGAGACATTGAGTCAGTTCCGACCCATAGTAACCCTGTATAGGTGGGTTCAAATGCTCAACTTTCAAGCTAGTAGTTGAGCACTTTTTCATTTGCACCATCTAAAGGGCTTTTCTCATGGTGCATGCCTTACGAAGTAAAGATTGTACCTGCATTTTGCTGTGTTTTTATGTTAAGATCTATGGAGCCTGTCTTATATGTTACAATAAACCAATCTTCCTTCATTTCCTGGATCTATTCTGATATAGTTTTCTGTCACGTGTAACTGAAAACACTTTCTTCAGTATTAATCTGTTTTTCAAAGACATGCATTTCAAGCAAAAGTTTCCAAAATGTGGAATTTTGTTCTTGTTGATCTGAGTTAAGAGCACTTTTTATAGTGTCAAAGAGTAGCTGGCAGCAGATATTTTGCTTTGATTTGGGGATTTTCTCACTCACAAAACTAAATCCTGACTCTAAGGAAATTCCTGACTAAAATGAATCCACCAGTGGCTTTTCTTTCACCAAAAGTTGCAACTATTCCCTTTCTTGCTCAAAGGCAGATTTACTTAACTTGAATTTAAAAATATATATCTGAATGGAGGGTCAAAGAAGATCCTGGGTCTGCTATCTATTGATCTTGTTAAAAGAAGAATAGGGCAGGATTCAGTTAATCATGTTAGGATTAGTCAATAGCTGATCTCCAGTACTCTTATTTCTCAGATAGTGAATAATGAAGGCTGTAGAAGAATTGATGCATTAGAATTGTGGTGTTGGAGGGGAATATTTAAAGTACCATGGACTGCCAATAGATCAAATAGATCTGTATTGGGAGAAATACAGTGAGAGTGCTCCTTAGAAACCAGATGGTCAGATTTCATCTCTTATACTTTGGACATATTGTCAAGAGGATCAGTCACAGGAGAAGGACATCATGTTTTGTAAGAGAGTCCGAGAAAAAAGGAAAACCCCTAATGAGATGGATTGACACAGTGGCACCATCAATGGTCTCAAACGTAGCAATGATTGTGAGGTTGGCCCAGGACCGGGTATTGTTCTGTTCTGTTATGCATAGGGTGCCTAACCACAACAACTTATTTTCATAAGAATTATTTGCTTTTATGGGCCACTTGCTTTTTCCTGGAATCAAAATGGACTCCCCATTTGTACAGGGAGTAATGCTCAGAATAAACAAAATGTTCAAATTTCATTGATGTTTGATTGTTTTTAAAAATTGAAATACAATCATGTCCAGTATTTATTACTTCTTGATGCTTAAAAGCATCTGGCAGAACTTGAATTTATGAAGAATTTCAAAAAAAAATACATATCTTATGAAGTCTTACTATATCTTAAAGTCATCAGTAAATTCTGAAGAAAGAAAGGCTGTAATTTAAGCTTGAAAATAGAAAATAAGTAAATTAAAATAAAATAGATAATAATTGAAGGTTTTACCCAGGTGTGCCAAAATATCAAAGTTTAATGTTAAAGACAAGATAACAAAAAGTAGAAAGATTAAAACAGAAGAGAAACTACAAGTTGAACATGAGAAAATGTACCAAATGACTTATGATATGCAGATGATACACCCTTGCTTTCTGAAAGCAAAGAGGACTTAAAATTCTTACTGATAAAGATCAAAGATCACAACCTTAAGAAGAGGTTGTACCGCTATGTAAAGAAAACAAAAATATTCTGTTCACCACTGGACAAATAAACAATATTATGATAAACGGAGAAAAAACTGAAATTGACAAAGACTTCATTTCACACATGGAGGCAGGCAGTCAAGAAATCTAATGATGACTGGAAGCTGGTAAAGAAATTTGATAAAGGAAAGAAGTGTAAATTGCTAAAATTTGATGAACTTGCCATTTACTTATGGATGTAATAGCTCAAAATAACAAATGAGACAGAAGAAATCTTCACATCAAAAATCAATCTTATGCCCTCAGTACACAGATTAGATAGGGATGGACACCTGAGACACTGGCTACCTAAAATAGGGGAGCTATAAAGGCACAAAGTGGCTGGCTTAAAATTTTTCAGGAGGGATTTTAGATTTAGAACAATGGGGAAAGGTAGAATTCCCACAGAATAGTTTTCATCTTGTCTAGATAGATTTGGTGAAGGGAGATGGGGACAGGATTCTTTTGATACAATAGTGAGTGGTTCTTATCATGACTAACTGCAATTGTCACAACTGTAAAGTAGAAGCTGTGCAACAAAAAGGAAAGAATAGCTAATCTTACATTCCAGGAACAGACTATCAAGAGGGAATAGCAAGAATGGAATGTAGACCCATAACTAGAGACACAGTGACACCAGAGGTGAAGGCAGAAGTGATGGTATTGAGCAATAGAGCACCTGAGGACCTTAGCCTCATTGAAAGAGAAAGGCTGTGTCCCAGCAGTCAGGAGGTTGCTTGCAAAATGTGCCTGTTGGATGCTTAAATGATTATATGTTCCTGTGTGTTGTTATGTACACCAAAACAAACAAAGAAAGTGGGAATGGAGACAAATACTGTTAACCCATGGCACATAGAGGGGATTATAGTGATTGCAGTGAAACAAAATATGATTGGTTGAGTGCAAAGCTGGTCTGATGACTAAAATGAGCCTGACCAAAGCATTGGTAAAAGTTGGATAGACCATAGAAGAATTGGTGTATTTGAATTATGGTGTTGGGAAAGAATGTTAAAAGTACCATGGACTGCTAGAAAAACAAACAAATATGTGTTGGAAGAAGTACAACCATAATGCTCTGTGGAAGTCATGATGATGAGACTTTGTATCTCATACTTTTTACTCATTTTCAGGAGCTATTAGTCCCTGGAGAAGAATATCATGCTGGGTAAAGTGGATTGTCAATAAAAATAAGAAGACCTCCAATGAAGATGGATTCACAGAAAGCAATATGTAAAGATTGAAACAAGACCATCACCTTCATCCTTATACAAAAACCAACTCAACATGGATTAAAGACCTAAATGTGAATCCCAGAATTATGAAGGCCATCAATGAAAAAATAGGGACAAATGTGAGGGCACTAATTCAGGGAATATGCAGACTACTAAACATTTTGAAAACTACACAAATAAAAGTAGAAAAAAATAGATGACTGTGACATACTAAAAATTAAAAAGCTATGTGCATCAAAAGACTTCACCAGAAGAGTAAAAAGGGAACCCACAGAATAGAAGAAAATCTTTTGTAATGATACATCACCAAGGGACTCATTTCTAAAATATATAGGAAACTACAACACCTCTACAAGAAAAAGACAAATAACCCAAATAAAAAATGAACACAGGACATGAACAGACACTTCACCAAGGAGGAGATCCAGGCAGCCAACAAACATATGAAGAAATTCTCATGATCACTAGCCATTAGAGAGATGCAAATCAAAACAACAGTGAGATATCATCTCACACCAGCAATAATAGCAAAGATCACAAACTAGAGGACAAATAAATGCTGATGGGGATGTGGAGAGACTGGGATGCTCCTGCATTGCTAGTGAGATTGCAAAGTGGTCCAACCTCTCTGGAAAGCAATATGATGGCACTGTCTCAGAAGGTTGAAAATAGAAATACCTCATGATCCAGCAATTCCTCTACTTGGTATTTACCCACAAAAAATATGAGCCAAAACACAAGTAGATATATGCACACCAATGTTCATAGCAGCACTATTTACAGTAGCAAAACGATGGAGACACCCTAACTGCCCATCAACTGAAGAATGGATAAACAAGCTGTGGTACATACACACAATGGAATATTATGCTAATGCTACCTTGAAGAATAACAAGGAAGCTGTAAGCCACCACATAACATGGATGAAACTTGAGGACATTATGTTGAGTGAAATTAATCAGTAACAAAAGGAGAAATACTGTATAGGACCACTACTGTAGAAGATTAAGAAAAAGAACCCATACTAAAGTGGGGGGGGGGGATTATTTGCTGGTTATCAGGATGTGGGAGGTGAGGGGAGGGGAGGTAGGGGAAGGTGGAGCACAGGGTAGGGAATAGACACAGGATAGTTTGGGAGCTGGGAGGGGGCATTACACAAGAAGGAAAAGGAGACTGGAAGAACAAAGCAGACTGGAAAACAATTAGGCAGGATTGCATGGGATAAGTGGTACAGGTAAATAATGATGTATGCACAACCTTGGAATAACAGGGTTCTGGGATACAAGGATTGAGACATAGTTGGAATGGGGAAAGGGGGGGAAATAATGTTAAGATGATTGGCTGTCTTTTGAATCTTGGTTTCCCTGGCATTATACAATAGACACTTGAAGGGGAGAGAAAGGAATAGTCAGAGATATCACCTTAGAAAGCTTGTAATCACATCTTCTGCCTATAACTATTGGAAAACGTAAAATGGGGGTACAATGTGGCCAATGAAGGAGGCTTCCTGTGGAGCCTCTGCATTGCATAAGACCATAGGTGGAATCCTGAACTGCATCCAGAATCTTCAGAGGTGGGAAATTTCCACTTCAAAGGAGGAGCACAACAGCCTGGAGCAGCTAGAACAGAAGATATTTCTTGAAAGAAAGACCAACAGGAAAAAATACAAAACAATACAGGCAGTCCGACTGATTACTACAAAACCAAGCAAGTTGCTCACCCAGGAGACATCAAGCCAAGGGGTCAGGTCCCCTCAGGCCAAACCCTCTTCTAAGACTAACACTCAATGAGAATACATGCTCTGATTGGTGACCATGTTCATCACCGATAAGGGGAGGTGAGGGAAAAAAAGAAATAAAACTGTGAGCTAAGCCCTACAATGTTCAATAGACTTCTGCGAAACTGGGTGGAGACATGGTTGGCCAGCAATGTGGCAAGACCTGGGGACTCTTGAGCCCAGAGTCAATGACATAGCCACAGAGGACTAGAGTGGAGAGTGAAGCAACCAGCTGATAAGAAGAGAGGGCATATGCATAAGAACATCCACACTTGCAGATAATACTCACTTGACCTGGTTTCCATGACTGGATGATCAAAGCTCAACTAGAAGAAGAAAGTAGAGGGGAATAAAAGAGTAATCTGATACAATTTGATGAACTTGACCTACACCTATGGATGCAGTAGCTCGAAACAGGGAACAAATCTTTACAGTGAGGATCATTTCCACCCACTCCATACACAGAGTAGAAAGGGATGGGCAACTTGGACACTGGCTATCCAAAATGGCAGCTACAAAAGCAAGAAGTGACTGGATTACAAGCTTTCAAGAGGGAACCTAGATCCAGACGGTGTGAAGGAAGGTAGACTCTCCACTGAGTAGTACCAGTCTGTCTGGGCATGCAGATAGGTCTCTTGTGATGCAATAGTGAATAATTGTTATCAGGACTGATTGTTAGGGTTGGAAATGTAAAGGTAGATGTTGTAGCAAAGAGGGGAGTGATTGACTTTGCAGTTTAGGAGCAAAGGTCCCTGGGACCATCAAGGGAGAAGAGCAGTGTGTGGGACCCTACCCAGAGAAGCAGTGATGCCTGAGTTGGAGGCAGAGATGATGATGTGGAGAGATGGAGCAGCTGGGGTCTTTAGACCCAGAGAGGGACAGGGGCTGTGTGCTGATGACGGGAAGGATGAATGTAAAGCTAGTGTTCTTCCATGTAAACTATCACTTAATTCACAATAAAACTATATATAGAGAGAGAGGTTTCCGGCGGCAGCACTCCCCTGACCAGTGGGACAGGTATGTGAGCTCGGGAGAAATACGGGACAGGGTCACAATAGGGGCCCCAGCCTGGTAGACAGACAGCTTTTGGGCAAACATAAAACATTAGGCGGCAACTCTATGAACTTGTTTTTTTAAAAGAACTAACAACTGAGAAGTTAGGAGCATTTTTAACCCCCACCCTCCTGCTCCCGGCTCTTACCGGGCTGAGGGTGCTGCCCACTGCGGAACCTAACAGGCCCTGAACAGACACTCTCAGAAGGAGCACGCTCGCAGAGAACCAGTGAGCCCTCAGGAACCAGCATAGTCCATCCCTGGGGGGTCCTCATAGTCACATTAGGCATTACTGATGAATATATAGGGAAAATTGGAGGGCCCAAGACACAGGCATTTGGCACGCCATTAAAGACAGACCCTGTCTGCCTGCAAGCACAAAGCCCATCCCCCACCTCTTCAGCCTAGGTCACCTCCCACTCAGTCTCAGGGACCTGCCCAAAACTAAATACTAACTCAATTCCAATGACAAAACACCCCTGCTGTGGCTTAATCTGACAGACCACAAACTGAGGATTCTCAGGAACTGTGGGCTGCAGCTCCTACAGGAATGCATATACTAACTAGTTGTGGGTCAGAACCCACCCCACAGCATTTCAATAAGTGGCAAAACCGAGAGGGAGCCAAAACAAGAGTAATAACATTTTAGATTAACTGAAGAAGCGCAGAGGGCAGGAATCCCTGGCGGCTAGGGCGAAGGTCGCCAGA
>NW_006408796.1:104425-115517 GCF_000296735.1 Chrysochloris asiatica | reverse complement strand
AGAAACCAGAACCACATCCAGGTCACCAGAGATGAGAAATCTCCACTTGAAAGGACGAGCTGACCAGCCTGGAGTGGTGAGAAGAACAAAAGATACATCTCGAATGAAAGACCTACAGGAAAAATATGAAACAATAGAGGCACATGGACTGTTACTACAGGAACAAATGGGTAGCTTCCCTAGGAGACAATTGGGCAGTTGATCGGGTCCTACCGACACAGGCCCCCTTCCAAGACTGAGACTCAGTGGAAATGCACGCTTGGTTTGGTGACCACACGGATCACCGATGGGGAGAAGTAGGGTAAAGGCAGCAATGAAGCGGCGAGCTAAGCCTTATAATATTCAGTGGGTTTCTGTGGACCCAGTTGGGGACCTGGTTGGCCAGCAGTTTGAGGAGATCTGAGGACTCTGGGCCCAGAGTCAGTGACGTGGCCACAGAGAACTCAAGTGGAGAATGGAGCTGCCGGCTGATGGGAAGAGAGGGCATGTGCACAAGAACACCCACATGGGCAGATGGTATCCACGTGACCTGGACCAGATGACTGGATGATCAGAGCTCAACCAGGAGAAGAAAGAAGAGCGGGGTGGGGGGGAACAAACAAACATTGAGCTGATTCAATCTGATGAACTTGACCTATACCTACTAATGCAGTGACTCGAAAGAGTCATCAATTCCTTACAGCAAGAAACATTCCCACGCCCTCCACACACAGAGTAGACAGAGATGGGCAACTTGGACATTGGATACCCAAATGGGGAGGGAGGGACTACAAAGGCAAGAAGTAACTGGCTTACAAGCTTTCAAGAGGGAACCTAGAGCTAGGGGACGTAGAAGAAGACAGAATCACCAGTGAGCACTATCCAATCTGTCTGGGCAGAGCTGATGAAATGAAATACAGATGGGTTACTTGCAATTCTGTAGTGAATAATGGTTATCAAGATGGATTGCGAGGGTTGTAAATGCAAAGGTAGACGTTTTGTAGCAAGGAAGGGAGTGATTATTTCTCCAGTCTAGGAGCGAAGGTCTCTGGAACCACCAATGGAGAAGAGCGGAGAGCGGGCCCCTACCCAGAGAAGCAGAGATGCCTGAGATGGAGACAGAGACGATGACGTGGAGTGATGAAGCGGCTGGGGACTTTGGATCCAGAGAGGGAGAGGGACTGTGGGCTGAAGACGGGGGGGGGGAGGGTAGAGGACAGGTTTCTAGGATATACCCTTTGGTCAGAAGATGATGCATGGAGGGGATTGGAACCATGGCAATGAAATGATATACAATGGAATGAATGAAAAACTAAAGCTCTCTCTGTAAACTATCATATAATTCAAAATAAAACATTAAAAAAAAATTACCACCAATTATATAAATTATTGCAAATTTGAAGGGTGAGAAATAGCATCTTGTGGTTTTATAGTGTTCAAGGATATCTCTTTTTCTTTTCTTTTTTCAATATGAAAACAATTTATTTCACTATTCGGGTACCTGGAATTTTTATCTGAGAAAGTATGTATCCTGCCTATGTGTAAATCTGTGTAAAATGGGGGTTATTTTGTCAGCTATATATATCTTATTAAAATAAATTTAGACCCTTTACTCTTGAGAAAAAATTGCTTAACAAAAAGGAAAAAAAAAAAAAAAAAGAAATCTGAGGTGCACTGAAGGCTTTAGTAAAAACAAGACTCTGGGACTTCATGGAATACAAATTGAAACCTTTCAACAAACTGATGCAGCCCCAGAAGCACTCAGTCATCTATGCCAAGAAATTTGAGTAGCTATTTGACTAACTTTTAAAAGACACCCATATTTTATCCCACTCCAAAGGGAGGTCATCCAATGGAATGTGTAAATCCTTGGATAATATCATTAACATCACATGCAAGTATGTTTTTACTAAAGATAATTCAAAAATGGCTACTGGATTCAGAAGTGGATGTGGATGTTGTTGATGTTGTCAGGTGCCATCGAGTCGGAACCGACTCATAGAGACCCCATGCACAGCAGAACGAAACAATGTCCGTTCCTGGGCTAACTTAACTACCACTGATGATATAACCTTATTTTCTGAAAGCAAATATGACTAAACATACATAATGATGAAGATCAGAAACCACAGCCTTCATTTTAGGTTGCATCTCAACATAAATAAAACAAAAATCCTCACAATCAGACTAATAAACACATCCTGATAAATGGAGAAAAGATTTAAGCTGTCGAAGACTTCATTTTGAGTAGAAATAATATTAAAATGCTTGACTGTCATATGAAAATTGGTTTCCCTTGCCTGCTATTGTAAAATAGACACTTGAGAGGGATAGAAAGGAATGCCAGGAAACATGATTACAGAAAGCTTATAAACCCATCTTCAACCTATAACTGATGGGAATATCTAAAAGGGGTTATAGAATTTGCCCAGTGAAATAGAATTCTTGCAGAGCCTTTGCATTGTATAGGACCTTACTTAGGTGGACTCCTGAGCCCCATCCAGAACATTCTTAGGTGAGACATTCATACTAGAAGGGACAAGCAGACCAGCCTGGGACAGCTAGAGAAACAGAAGATACTTCTTGAAAGACAAATCAGCAGGAAAAATCCCAAACTAAAATAGCAGTATACTTGACTACTACAAGAACAGGCAAGTTGTCCAATGAGGAGCCATTAGGAAAGTAATCAAGTCCCTTCAGGACAAACCCCTCTCCAAGACTGAAACTCAAAAGGAACATATAAGCAGGCAGGTATGTAAGCTTGCTGGTGACCATGTTGGTCTACTGGTAAGTGGAAGAGGGGGAAAGGCAGCAATGAAGGAATGGACTGAGTTCAACCACGTTCCACAGACCCCTGTTGATATAGACATGACAGAGAGAAGGGAAAGGCTGGTTGGCCCAAAGTGTGGTGAGACCTCGGAACTCTTGAGCTCATGGACAAGGACATAGCCATGGAGAACTAGATCTGAGTGTGAAACATCCAAATGGTATGAAGTGAGGGGAGACAAACAAGAATTCCCAAACTTGAAGATTTTACCCATTTGACCTAACCTTGATGCCTTGATAATCAAACTCAACTAGAGGAAGATTTAAAAAAAAAAAAAAAAAAAAAAATTGATGTAGGAAACAATTGTAAATTGCTACAATTTGATGACATTGACCTATATTTAGGGATGTAGTAGCTCAATATACCAATTGAGAGAGGAGTCTTCACATCAAGTATCAATCATACCCCATCTGTATACAGGGTAGATAGGACAGGCAACTTAGACATTGGCTACCTCAAATGAAGGGGCGATTGTGAGGGTCTGAGACCAGCTCAGATCACTGCGTGAGTTACTCAAAGGAGAGGTGAGGATTAAAATCAGGCAAGGGCCACAAGGCTGATGGCCAGTGACAAAGTTTACTGTAGTAACTTGGCTTATATAGGACTTTTAGCATTAGGTCATTGTTATTCTACCTAGTTACAAAGTTTTCTATAGTAACAAGGATATGATTACCAACCGGGATACCAACCAGGATATGATTACATAAGTATAAGTATTGTTATAGCAAGACTGAATCACACGGTTTTGGCACAATTTAAGTTCCCTTTTCCCAGAGACAGTTTATTATTAATCAAAGAAAACCTATCCCAATTCTAGTCACAAAGTGGCATTTAGGTTATATGCTTGATGGCTTCCTACAGCCGATAAAGACAGGAAGTAACTGGCTTACAAGTTTTCAAGAAGGAGTTTAGTTTATGAGTATGTAGGGAGGGTTTCCAAGAAGCAACTGTTGGGTTTAAACTAGTCTGGAACTAAACTCTATCTGATGGCTCAATCTTTAGCCAAGCAATACACAGGTCTGTAAAGGAGAACAATAACAGCAAGGAGGCACACACTCCTTAGAATAATCAACCATTTGAGATCAAAAGAGCAGCATTTACTCAAGGACAAAGTTCAGAAGAGTTAGGAATTAGGGAGGAAAACAGGAAACACAGGGAGGAAATGAGATAAGTGATATTATGTTGTAGGGCCTGCAATCAGTGACATGATATAAAATGTGTATGAATTGTTGATTGAAAAACTGATCTATTCTGTAAATCTTCACCCAATTCACACTAGAATGTTTATAGTAAATACTTATCTCTTAACATTGCTTCACTTTTCAATGTTGGGAACTTACTCAAATAGTGGAGGATTGTGTTGATTGTGTGCTGTTGAGTCCGTTCTGACTCATGGCGACCCTGTATAGAGTTTTTGAGGCTGTGGAGCTTTAAAGGAGGAGAAAGCCTCATTTTTCTCCCAAGGAATGGCTGGTGGATTTGAATTGCTGACCTTGCAATTAGCAGCTTATTGTGTAACCCACTACGCCATGCTACCAGGGCTCCTTACTCAAATAGTGGACGATTTTTATCTGAGAAAAAAGACACTGATGGCATTCACAAAATAGTATTTTTCTGAAGGGGCTATTTTAATGATCAATCATTTCTAAAAATGAACCCATTAGATAAGGTAAGAATTATTTGCTATAACCATGGTTAGAAGTGACAGAACGATCTACCTAGGATGCAAAGGATGGTTTAAGTTTTCTGAGTTGTTGTTAAATGCCATTAGGTGGGTTCTGACTCATAACGACCCTGGTTAGAAGTCCAGTGTTTATCTTACAGCGCCACATCAGGACTCCTTTTCTGGGTTGCTGTTGTTAAGCAGATACAATTATTTAAAAGTGTTAAATTGTAATATGTAGGCTAAACACTAGATTGTGAATCACGTGGTTGGTGGTTCGAGCCCATCAGCCGTTCTGCAAGAGAAGGATAAGGCTTTCTGCTCCCGCGGATTTACAAACTTCAGAAACCTTATACAGGGTCAGTATGAGTCAGAACCGACTTGACGGCACTTAGCAACAACAACAATATGTAAAAGTATTTAAATATTACCTGTAGCGTAGTGGTTACAAATCGGGCTGTGAACCTCAGGGTCAGCAGTTCGAAACTACCAGCTGTTCCGTGGGAGAAAGATGAGGCTTTCTGCTCCCATGAAGATTTACAACCTCAGAAACCTTGTACAGAGTTGCTGTGAGATGGAACCTACTCCACGGCACATAACAACAACAACAATTTATAATATGCATATTGTTGTTCTTATGTGTCATCAAATCACTTTCAACTCATAGTGATTTTGTATATAGCCGGATGAAACACTGCTTGGTCCTGTACCATTTCACCATGCATATATGTGGATAAAATAGAATGTCTTTGGGATTTTTTATTTATGCTCTTAGAATAACTAAGCTCTGAAAAGTTCTTTTCTGGAACAGTTAGTTCACAGATGTCCAGTGTGAGTGATCTCGGACTACTCAATGCAATCTGAGTTTACAACTATTTAGACAATTATGAGAATGGACCTTAAATGATGCTGTTAGTTTAAAACTGTCAGCCCAAGAATGTATTTGAGCCATAAAATATTTTTTGAAAATTTGAATAAATCTTCAACATTTAAAAGCTAGGCAGTTTATATAAATATCAGATTTTATACTTTTCTTGAAAAAAGGGAATGTTTTTGCCACACTGGGTCTACAGCTCCTACTCAGTTAGAATTATGACTCAAATGGTCCTTTAGTTGTGTATCCATATTTCTCATCATTGTTGTTGTGTTAAGTGCAGTTGAGTCTGTTCTGACTCACAGTGAGCCTGTAATACTGAGGATGAACTGTCATTTAGTGTCATGCCAGTACTGTATGATTGTTTTATGTTTTCCTTTTCCACTCATTTACTCCCTGGCCTCTGTAGGCATATGAGTTTGTGAGGTCAGGGATAACTTGTAGAAGTCCTGAAACATTTGTGGAATTTCATTTATTATATCATTATGTAGGCTTAGTGCCATATAAAAATATGTGTTGCAGTTTCAGAAAACAAAAATAAATTAAAAAAAAAAAAAATGGAGAGGGGAATGGAAGAACAAAGTGGATGGGAGAACAAGTAGGCAGGATTGCATGGGCTAAGTGGGACAGAGACAAATAATGATGTATGCACAACCTTGGAACAACAGGGCTCTGGAATGCAGAGACTGAAACATGGTTAGATTGGGGAAAAGGGGGGAATAATGTTAGGACGCTTGGCTGTCTTCTGAATCCTGGTATTCCTTGCATTACATTATAAAATAAACACTAGAAGGGGAGAGGAAGGAAAAGCCAGAAATATCACCATAGAAAGCTTGTAAGTCCATCTTCAGCCTGTAACTGATTGAAATACCTAAAATTGGGATACAACATGCCCTGTGAAGGGGCACATAAGACTGTAGGTGGAAGCTTGAACAGCATCCAGAATCTTCACAGGTGGGAAATTTCCCCCTGAGAGGATGGGCAGACCAGCCTGGAGTGGCTAGAAGAACAGAAGATGTCTCTTGAAAGAAAGACTGATAAGAAAATACAAAACAAAAGAGGCAAACCAACTGATTTCTACAAGAACAAGCAAGGTGTCTGCCCAGGAGACATCAAGGCAAGGGGTCGGGTCCCCTTTGATGGGTGACCACATTCGCCATCGACAAGGGAAAGTGAGGGAAAAACATCTATGAAGTGGTGAGCTAAGCCCTACAATGTTCAATAGACTCCTGTGAATCCAGGTGGAGACCTGATTGGCCAGCAATGTAGCAAGATCTGGGGACTCTTGGACCCAGAGTCAATGACATAGCCACGGAGGACTGGTGTGGAGAGTGAAGTACCCAGCTGATAAGAAGAGGGCATATCCAAAAGAGCACCCACACTTGCAGATAATACCCACATGACCTGGCCTCAGTGACTGGATGATCAGAGCACAACTAGAAGAAGAAAGAAGAAGGGGAAAAAAAAGTAATCTGATACAATTTGATGAACTTGACCTACACCTATGAATGCAGCAACTCAAAAAAGGGAACAAATCTTTACAGCAAGGATCATTCTCACCCCCTCCATACACAGAATGGACAGGGATGGGTAACTGGGACATTGGCTATCCAAAATGGGGGGCTACAAAGGCAAGAAATGACTGGCTTACAAGCTTTCAAGAGGGAACCTAGATCCATAGGGCATGGAGGAAGGTAGAATCTCCATTGAGTAGTTTCCAATCTGTCTAGGTGGGACTGATGAAAGGAAATGTGGATAGATCACTTGTGATACAAGGGTGAATAATTGTTACCAGGACAGATTGTGAAGGTTCTAAGTGTAAAAGTAGACATTTTGTGGTAAGGATGGGAGTGATTAACTTTGCAGGCTAGGAGGCTCCTGGAACCATGAAGGGAGAAGAGTGGAGAGCAGGACCCTACCCAGAGAAGCAGTGATCCCCGAGATGGAGGCAGAGATGATGACATGGAGAGATGGAGCAGCTGGGGACTCAGGACCTAGGGAGGGAGAGGGACTGTGTGCTGACAACCAGGGTGGGGAGAAGCAGGCTGATAGAATGTACCCTTTTATTTACTGGTGATACATGGAGGGGATTGTAACCATGGCAATGAAACAATATATAATAGGATGAATGTAAAACTAATGTTCTCCCACATACCCATGTAAACTATCACATAATTTACAATAAAACTTAAAAAAAAAAAAAAGTACAGCAATTAAAAAAAAAAAAAAGAGTATGTAGGGAAAGGTAGTGTTCCCAATGAATAGTTTTCATCTTGTCTAGATGGGTCTGGTTAAAAAAGATGGGGATAAGATTCTTATGATTCAATGGTAAGTAATTATTATCAAGACTAATTGTAACTATCAGAACTGTAAAGGTAGAAGTTTTATAACAACAATGAGGGAGTAGTTAATCTTACAGTCCAGGAACAGAGGACCCTAGGACCATCAAGGGAGAAGAGCATGAGCAGAATGTTGGACCCTATCCAGAGAAGTAGCAACACCAGAGATGGAGTTAGAGATGGGGACATGGAGAGAAAAAAAACAGCTGAGGAGTGGCAGCCAGTAGGTAGGCTTACAGAACGTGCCCTTTGATTGTTTAAATTATTACATATTCTTGAGTGTTTTTTGTAAATCCCTGTCCAAAAAAATTAAAAACAGAGGAAATAGAAGCAAATACTGTTAAATGATGATGCATAGAGGAGATTATTATGACTGCAATGAAACAATTGTGTAAAATCGATGTTCTCCCATATAAACTATCACTCAATTCACAATTTAAAAAAAAAAAAAAAGACTTCATTTTACTTGGATTCACTATCAACAGTCATGCAAGCAGCAGTCAAGAAATGAAATTATAAATTACACTAGGAAAATCTGTCACACAGTCTTCTTTAAAGTGTTCAAGAACAAAGATGTCAGTTTGAGGACTAAGATAAAAAGTAGTGAAAGTAACATGGACTACCAAGAGAACCAGGAGAATAAATCTATTTTGGAAGGAGTACAACCAGAATGCTCCTTCAATGTAGACTTCATCTCATGTATTTTGGATATGTTGTCAGGATGAACCAGTTACTGGAAAAGGACTTCATACTTGGTAAAGGAGAGGGTCAGCAAAAAAAGAAGAAAAACCTAAATGAGATGAATTGTCACAGTGATTGCATCAATGGCTTCAAACAACAATTTTCAGATTGGTGCCTAACCAGTCAGTAATTCATTCTGTTTTGCACAGAGTTACTATGAGTTGGAGTGACTTGATCGTACTTATCAACATCAACATATGCAACCAAGGAAACTAGTCAAAGATAAATTTCTTCAACTCAATTACAAGGACAAAAATATGTGACAGAAAATGAGGCCAATAAAAAAGCTTACTTAACATTAAAGAAACTCTCAGAGTTATTTCACATTTTAAACACAGATGAAAAAATGAAAAAGAACAATAGGTTACAAATAATCCAGTCAGAAATTTTGAATATTAAATTACATAATCAGATTTTTCTTAATTTCATGGTACTTCAAATAAATGCTACCTATAATGAAGGCTTCATTCTTGAAACAAAAATATAATACGTTATTCATCCAATTCTAACATTCTATAGTTCACTTAGTATGTGTGGATACATCTTGATATATTTTCATTGTGTGCTTGTGTGTTTACATACATTTTATTGTGGAGTGTGCTATTCTGTGTATGTATTCTAAGTGGAATTTGGTAAGATTCATTCTTCTTAAATACATTAATTTATTCATGAATATTAAGCAAATCTATTTAGAATTTATTTTCTGTGGCTAGACAATTTAACTTTACTAGAAAATGACTTCTGGGTTAACTTAAATAGTTTGTGAAGAGAACATATTAATTTTAACTAAAAAAAAAAAAATATTAAACATGTTTTTTTAAATGTTCAAAACCAAAAATTAAAGGACAGCTTTTTTTTTTTTTTTTTAGGATTGCAATTCAAAATGAGTAGCATCTAAAGCCCTGCTTTCTCTTTGAGTGCATGTATCCTGAGTAATAAACTCTAATATAACAAAATTTTTCTTCCCTCTGGAGGAAGGGTCTGATATCAGATATGTTTATAATAGCTCTTTTCAATCCATAAATCTATTGCAAGGGCTTTTCTAGACTTATATTCTGGGGTAGCTTT
The DNA here is from genome assembly GCF_000296735.1 of Chrysochloris asiatica. Classification (NCBI taxonomy): domain Eukaryota; kingdom Metazoa; phylum Chordata; class Mammalia; order Afrosoricida; family Chrysochloridae; genus Chrysochloris; species Chrysochloris asiatica. The sequence continues at coordinate 106,026 of NW_006408796.1, read as the reverse complement.
AGTAAGTTTATTTCTAAGGGTGCCATCCAAACAAGTCATTACACCACCAGCATCCCAAATTTGTCTGTGAAGATGGTTCTAAACTTTTAATCATATTCTTACAGATAAATTTCATCAGAAGTTAACAAACTAAGCTCTCTTCTTCTAACTATTCCCAGTGAGATTTGTGGGGTAGGGATAGTCATCTGGTGGGTAAGGGAGACTGATAGAAGTTTATCCTTTTTTTGCCTATCTACTAAGTTCCTTTCTCACTTGAAGGCTGCCTTTATATCTTGTCAGGCCTATCCCAATTGAGATGCTGATTTTGTTAAATAAAAAACTTCTAGTACATGTTTCTAGACTGTTTCAAAGTCACATTTGATATGTGCTCAATGTTTAACTCTAATGTTTTTATTGATGTGTTTAGGTCCTGTTGCATTGGTACCAACTTGCAGTGACCTTATACATAGTAGAATGAAAATCTGCCCCGTCTTGTGTCAATCACACAATCGTTGCTTTGTTTGATACCATTGCTGTTGCCATTGTGCCAATCAATCTCATTGTATATCTTCCTCTTTTTTGATGACCCTCCATTTTACCTAATATGACTGTTCCCTCTTGAAAATTTCCAAAGTATGAGAGATGACCACCATTCTATGAGTTTGCTTAGTGTGGTGATTTGCCTGTCGCTGTGATTCTGGATAATATGCCACTGGTAATTTAAATACCAGCAGGGTAACCCATGGTGAACAGGTTTCAGATGAGCTTCTAGATTAAGACAGACTAGGAAGAATGAAAGACTGATTACTTCTGAATATTTAGTCAATGAAAACTTTATGAATAGTAGTGAAACATTGTCAGATATCACCAGAATATTGAATGTTGTAACATGATGAAGAGCACCAGAAAATATAGTGCCAGTAAATGAGTCCCTCAGGGTGGAAGGCACTCAATATCCAAAAGGAAGGAAATGCCTCCTCAAAGAAAAATTGACCATCTTGTCAATAATGGAGTAAGCTTTCACTATCTTAATTGGCTAAGTGGGCATAAATATAAAAGAGGAGAAACAAATGTGTTGTTGTTGTTGTTGTTAGGTGCCATCAAGTCAGTACCAACTCATAGTGACCCTATGCACAGCATAACAAAACATTGCCTGATCCTGGGACAACCTCACAATTATTGCCACACTTGAGCCCATTGATGCTGCCTAATGCCAATTCATCTCACTGGAGTCTTCCACTGTTTCTCTGACCTTCCATCTACCATTCTTCTATGGTCTTCTTTAGCCACTTGTTCATTGCAAAAAATTTTATTTAAACAATATGAAAGATGACCATATACATGGACCACATCAGATGGAATAAAAAGAAATAAAATTGAGTTGGCGGAAAAGATCTATATCAACAACCAAAACAAACACAAGGGTAAACTGTGTAACAGTTCATTTACTGTTCATATACAAGTTCAGGCTAAAGTAAAAGAATGTCAAAACAAGTCCATGAGGGCCATAATATGACCTTGAACATATCCACTCTGAATTTAGAGATCATTTCAAGAACATATTTTATTCATGAGCACTAAGGATCTTAAAACATTTACTGATGAAGATCAAAGAGCACAGC
>NW_006408796.1:88012-104235 GCF_000296735.1 Chrysochloris asiatica | reverse complement strand
ATTAGGCAAATCTTCTGCACAAGACCTTTTTAAAGTGTTGAATAGCAAAGAAGTCAGCTTGAGGACTAAGGTGCTCCTGACCCAAGCCATGGTATTTCCAATAACCTCATATGCACGTGAAATTTGGACAGTGAATAAGGAAGACTGTAGAAGAATTGATGCATTTGAATTATGGTGTTGGAGGAGAATATTGAAAGTGCCATAGGCTGCCAAAAGAACCAATAGATCTGTTTTGGAAGAAATACAGCCAGAGTGCTCCTTGGAGGCCGGAATGGCCAAGCTTTGTCTCACATACTTCAGACATATTGTCAGGAGGGACCAGTGTCTGGAGAAGGATATAATATTAGGTAAGGTGGAGGGTCAGAGAAAAAGAGGAAGACCCCCAACAAGATGGATTGGCCAAGTAGTAGCATCGATGGACTCAAGTGTGGCAACAATAGTGAAGTTGGCCCAGGATTGGGCAGTGTTTTGTTCTGCTGTGCATAAGATTGCTATGAGTTGGTTCTAACTCGATAGCACCTAACAACAACAACAAGGACAAAAGACTTGAAGAATTTGGGGATTACATCAAGAGCTTCTTACAGGAAGAAATGAAAAAGTGTTAAGAAGACAAGAAAGAAGGAAATGTCTAAAATGAATGTCAGAAGGGACTCTGAAACTTGCTTTCCAGCATAGAGATGCTAAATCAAATGGATGAAAGGAGGAAGTAAAAAACCTGAATAGAAAATTTCATAAGGTAGCTGGAGAAGACAAAGAAAAAAGCTATAGTGAAACGTGCAATGGTCTGGAATTAGAACAGCAAAAGGGAAGAATATACTCAGCATTCCTCAAACTTAGAGAATTGTAGAAAAAAATTAAACTCTCAACTTGCCATAATGATGGATTCTATGGGCAAAAATTGAATGATGCAGAAAGCATCTAAAGAACATAGAAGGAATACACATTCATTTAACCAAAATGAAATGGCCAATATTCAATCATTTAAAGAAGTAGAATATGATCAAACCACTGATACTGATGGAAGAAATCCAAGGTGCACTGAAGACATTTGTAAAGTACAAGGTTTTGAGAATTGATGGAATACAAATTTAAATCTTTCAATAAGTTGATCCAGCCTTGGAGGCATTCACTCATCTACTCCAAGAAATTTGTAAAACAGCTACATGGTCAAAAGATTGGAATAGATCCATACTTGTGCCCATTTCAAAGAGAGGTGACCCAATGGAATGAAGAAATCATTGGATATCATTAATACCACATGCAAGTAAAATCTTGTTAAAGATCATTTATAAATAGTTACAATAGTACATTAACAGAACTGCCAGAGGTACAAGAAGAATCTAGATGAGAATGTGGAATGAGGGATACAGTTGCTGCCATCTAATGGATCTTAGCTGATAGCAGAGAATAACAGAAAAATGCTTGCCTGTGTTTTATTGAGTATGCAAACACTTGTGATTGTGTGGATCATGATAATCTATGACAACATTGCGCAGAAAGAACATAACAGAACACTTAGTTGTACTCCTGGGAAACCTACACATAGACCAAGAGGCAGTTATTTTAAAATCACAAGGGACCACTGAATGTTTTAAAATTAGGAAATGGGCTAGCCAAGCCATGGTTATATTCTTTCACTATATTTATTCATTATATTCATTATATTCATTATATTTTCTCTGCTGGATAACTCTAGGGGCTGTACGTATTGCACTGGGCAAATCTGCTGCACAGGAACTTTTTAAAGTATTGAAGAGCAGAGATGTCAGCTTGAGGACTAGGGTGCGCCTGACCCAGGCCATTGTGTTTTCAATAGCCTCATATGGATGCGAAAGCTGGACAGTGAATAAAGAGGATCGTAGAAGAATTGATGCCTTTGAGTTGTGGTGTTGGAGGAGAATACTGAGGGTGCCATGGACTGCCAAAAGAACCAATAGATCTGTTTTGGAAGAAGTGCAGCCAGAGTGCTCCTTGGAGGCCAGGATGGCTAAGCTTCGTCTCTCCTACTTTGGACATGTAGTCCGGAGGAAACAATCGTTGGAGAAGGATATCATGCTGGGTAGGGTGGAGGGTCAGAGAAAAAGAGGAAGACCTCCAACGAGATGGATCGGCCAGGTGGCATCATTGATGGACTCGGGTGTGGCAGCGGTGGTGAGGTTGGCCCAGGATCGAGCATTGTTTCGTTCTGCTGTGCATGGGGTCGCTATGAGTCGGTTCCGACTCGATGGCACCTGACAACAACAACAACATATTTATTCAAACTACATCCTGAGTAAATAATTAGAGAAAATGGGTTATATGAAGAAAAACATGGCACCAGGTTTAGAAGAAGACCCATTAAGAACTTGTGCTATGCAGATGATATAACATTGCTTGCTCTAAGCAAAGAGGATTTAAAATAGTTACAGATGAAGAACAAAGACACAACTTTCAGCATTGGTTGCACCTCAATGTAAAGAAAACAAAAATCATCATAACTGCATAAGAAAGTAACATTGTGATAAATAGTGAAAACATTCAAGTTGTCAAAGTCTTCATTTTGTTCATGTCAGCCACCAACATTCATTTAGCAGCAGTCAAGAAACCAAATGGGGTATCACATGAGGCAAATCTGCTGTACAAGACCTCTTTCAAGTGTTCAAAATCAAAGATGTCAGTTCAATTACTACGATGCACCTGGCTCAAGTCACTGTATTTCCAATAATTTCATATGCAAATTAAATTGGAAAATGAATAAAGAAGACAATAATAAAATTGATGCGTTTGAATTATGGTGTTGGAAGAGAATATTTAAAGTAGACAAGGTGGCCAAACTGTCTCTTATACTTCAGACAGACAATTTGGAGGAGAAGGACATTATGCTTAGTAAAATAGAGGATCATAAAAATGAGGAAGCTCCCTGACAAGATGGTCTGGCACAGTGGTGTAGCAATGGGTTCAAGTGTATGAACAATTGTGAGATAGGTTGACCCTGCCAGTATTTCATTCTGTTGTGCATGATCTGTTCACTATGAGTGGATACTGACTTTACTTTCTCGTAAGAGAAAATTGTTCTCAAAATAATTTTCATACAGAGTCTGTCACATGCTGTCTACTTTTTCACCTTAACATAATCAGATACAGAACTTTAACTCTGCATCATGCTAATGGTGTACAAGTGCCAGATTACTCCACTTCAATATTAATACACAATTTTTAAAAAATTTGTTTATCTTCCATCATTCGTGATGGTGGAACTAAGGAAGACACAAAATGCTACATGATTCTAGATTAAATATTACAAATTTCTATATTCTAATTAAATTATTCTTGGTTGTATTTCTGTTTATTAAAGTTGAATATTTAACATACAGAGGCAATGCTACAGGTTGTTGAGCTATGCTAAGATTTCCAAAAGAAAATTGTGTCACCTAAAAGTTATACCCATGACTCATGTATCAATTTGTTGTACTGTGGTGGCTTGTGTGTTGCTATGATCTGGAAACTATACCAACAGTTAAACAACAGCAGAGTTACGCATGGTGTATAAATTTCAGATGACCTTCCAGAATATGACAAATTAAGAAGTAGAAGAGACAGACTGCTATCAAATACATAGGCACTTAAAACCTTATGAATAACATCATCAGCATCACATTATTGAATATTGAAACTTGATGGAGAATTCCAGAATATTGTCAGATATACTAGCAGAAGATAAGCCCCTTAGGTTAGAAGGCAATCAAAATGTAGCTGCACAAGTGCTGCTTCCTAATGTAGAGTTGACCATGATGACAGAAATAGAGTTAAAGCATTTAGGACTTAATTTGTTGATTAGGCACAATTAAAAATTAAAAGAAAAAGCTGTAAACATTCATTAAGAATTAGAACATGGAATGTATGAAATATGAATCTAGGAATATTGGAAATTGTTAAAGAAGAAATGGAATGTATAAACATCAATATCCTAGTTATTAATGGCCTGAAATAGACTGATATTGGTCATTTTTAATCTAAAAATCACACGTTTTACAATGTGGGGAATGATAAATTGAAGACTAATGCCATTGCAGTTATCAAAACAAAATATTCAGATATTTTTTGAAGTACAATGCTGCCTGTGATAGGATAATAACCCTATGCCTACAAGGAAGATCAGTTAATACTACTATTATTCAAATTTGTGCAAAAATCACTAAACCAGTGATGATAAAATTGAAGGTTTCTATCAACTTCTCCAGTCTGAAATTGATCAAATATACAATCAAGATGTATTTATAATTACTGATGACTAAAATGACTAGAGTCAAGAGATCAGACGATGTATTGCATTGGACAAATCTGCTGCACAGGAACTTTTTAAAGTGTTGAAGAGCAAAGATGTCACCTTAAGGACTAAGGTGCACCTGACCCAAGCCATGGTATTTTCAATAACCTCATATGGATGCGAAAGCTGGACAGTGAATAAGGGAAATCATACAAGAATTGATGCCTTTGAATTGTGGTGTTGGAGGAGAATACTAAAAGTGCCATGGACTGCCAAAAGAACAAATACATCTGTTTTGGAAGAAGTGCAGCCAGAGTGCTCCTTGGAGGCCAGGATGGCTAAGCTTCATCTCTCATACTTTGGACATATTGTCCGCAGGGAACAGTCTCTGGAGAAGGATGTCATGCTGGGTAAGGTGGAGGGTCAGAGAAAAAGAGGAAGACCCCTAACTAGATGGATTGGCCTGGTGGCATCATTGATGGATTCAAGTGTGGCAGTGGTAGTGAGGTTGGCCCAGGATCGGATACTGTTTCGTTCTGCTGTGCATGGGGTTGCTATGAGTCGGTTCCAACTCAATGGCACCTGACAACAACAACAACAACATCAGCACTTATTGAAGCAACAGTAAAGAAATCAAATGACATATTGCATTTAGGCAAATCTTCTGCACAAGACCTTTTTAAAGTATTGAAGAGCAAAGATGTCAGCTTGAAGACTAAGCTGAGCATAACCCATGCCATGGTATTTTCAGTAACCTCATATGCATGTCAAAGCTGGACAGTGAATAAGGAAGACTGTAGAAGAATTGATACTTTTGAGTTATGCTGTGGGAAGAGAATATGAAAGTTCCATGGGCTACCAAAAGAACCAACAGATCTGTGTTGGAAGAAGTGCAGCTAGAGTGCTCTTTGGATGCCAGGATGGCCAAACTTTGTCTCTCATACTTGGATATATTGTCAGGATGGACCAGTCACTGGAGAAGGATATCATGTTTGGTAAGGTAAAGGGTCAGAGAAAAAGAGAAGGACCCACAGTGAGATGGATTGGCACAGTGGCAGCATCAACGGGCTCAAGAGTGACAATTGTGAGGTGGGTCAAGGATTGGGCAGTGTTTCATTCTGTTGTGCACAAGGTCACTATGATTTGGTACCTAACTCAATGGTACCTAACAACAAAAACAAAATGCAGATGGTGGAAATAAAATGGAAAGAAAAATAGTTGGGAAATATGGCTTTGGTAATGGAAATAATGCTGAGATAGCATGATAGAATTTAGAAAGACCAATGAGTGCTTCATTGTAAATACCTTTTGTAAATTAAAAAAAAGGTGACTATACACATGAAACTGAAAAATTCAGCTGGGGGAAATGAAGAAAATATTGAATCCTTGACTTTCATTACTGAAGGAACTGTGGGCAAATTATTTAATGTTGAAGAAACCATCAAGAGAAGATGAAAGGAATGTACAAGCACTGTACCAAAAGGAAATGGTTAATGTTCAACCATTTCAAGAGGTAGCATATGATCAAGAGCCAATGATACTCAGGTAGGAAGTCCAAGGTGCATTGAAGGAATTGGCAAAGAACAAGGCATCAGGAATTGATGGAACAAAAATTGAAATCTCTCAAGAAAGTGAGGTGGCACAGGAGGCATTCAGTCATCTCTGCCAAGAAATTTGGAAGACAACTATCTGGCTGACTGATTGCAAGAGATCCATATTTGGGCCCATTCCAAGGAGAAGTGACCTAATAGAATGTGGGTATCATTGGACCATATCTTTGATATCCCATGCGAGTAAAGTTTTACTAAAAGTAATACTGAAACTGTTACAAGAATACATTTACAGAGAATTTTCAGAGGTTCAAGATGGATTCAGAAGAGGCCGTGGGATGAGGGATATCATTGCTGATGTCTGATGAATCTTGGCCGATGTTTACCTGTGTTTTATTGATTACGCAAAGTCTTTCTATTGTGTGGATTATGACAAGTTATGGACAACATTACGAAGTATGAGTATTATGGAACACTTAATTGTGCTCATGAGGAATCTGTACCTGAATGAAGAGGCAGTTGTTGGTACAGAACATGGGAACACTGAATGGTTAAGAAAGGTGTGTGACAAGATTGTATTCTTTCATCATACTTATTCAACCGGTATGCTGAACAAATCATCCATGAATCTGGGTTCTATGAAGAAAAACATGGCATCAGGATTGGAGGAAGACTCATTAACAACCTGCTATATGCAGGTAATACAACCTTGTTTGCTGAAAGTGAAGAGGACTGAAAACATTTACTGATAAAGATCAAAGAACACAGCCTTTGGTATGAATTGCATCTCAATGTAAAGAAAACAAAAATCCTCACCACTGGACTAATAAATAACATTCTTGTCAATGAAGAAAACATTGAAGTTGTCAAGGACTTCATTTTTTTTTGGATCAACCATCAACACTCATGGAAGCAGCAGTCAAGAAATCAAACAATATATTGCATTAGGCAAATCTGCTGCACAAGATGTTTTTCAAGTTGAAGAGCAAAGATGTCAGCTTGACGACTGAGATGCACATGACCCAAGTCATGGTATTTTCAGTAACCTATTATACATGTGAAATTGGACAGTATTAAATAAGAAATATCATAGAAGAATTGATGCATTTGAGTTATGGTGTTGGAGGGTAATTTTGGAAGTGTCATAGGCTGCCAAAAGAACCAACAGATCTGTGTTGGAAGAAGTGCAGCTAGAGTGCTCCTTGGAGGCCAGGATGACCAGACTTTGTCTCTCATATTTCAGACATATTGTCAGCAGGTACCAGTCTCTGAAGAAGGAATACATGTTTGGTAAGGTGGAGGGTCAGAGAACATGAGGAAGACCCCAAGTGAGATTGATTGGCAAAGTATCAGCATCAATTTGCTCAAGTGTGGCAAAAATAGTGAGGTTGGTCCAGGATCAGGCAGTATTTTGTTCTGCTATGCATAAGATCACCATATGTCAGTAATGACTCGATGGCACCTAACAACAACAACAGCATACACATGGAACCCACCAGCTGGAATTTACCTAAATCAAATTGACTACATCTATTGAAAGAGATGGTAGAAAACTCAATATCATCAGCCAAAACAAGGCCAGGGGCAAACTGGAACAGACTATCAGTTGCTCAAAAGCAAAGAATATGAACTGAAGTAAATTAAAATAAGTCCACGATAGTCAAAATATGGCATGGAATATATTCCACTTGGATTTAGAGATTATCTGAAGAATGGATTTGATGTGGTAGACACTAAAGAACAAAGAACAGAAAAATTGTGAGATGACATCAAGGTCAACACAAAGGAAGAAAGCAAAAGGTTATTAACAAAACAAGAAAGAAGGAAAATACTAAAATCGATATCAGAAGGGATTCTGAAACTTGCTATCTGGCATAGAAATGTTAAGTCAAATGGAAGAAATGAGGATGTAAAAGAGCTGAATAGAACATTTCAAAGGACAGCTCAAGAAGACATAGTCAAATATAATGAAATATTCAAAGACCTGGAGTTAGAATCCAAAAGGCAAGAAAATTCTCAGCATTTATCAAACCAAAAATCAAGTCTCAACTTGAAATATTGAAGGATACTATGGGAAAAATATTGTATTATGCAGAAAGCATCAAAAGGAGAAGGAAGGAATATACAGAATCACTGCACCAAAAAGTAACACTGAATACTCAACCATTTCAAGAGGTAGCACATGATCAACAGCCAATGATCCTGTAGAAAGAAATCCAAGGTGCGTTGAAGGCATTGGCAAAGAATGCACCAGGAGTTGATGGAAATTGAAATATTGAAATATTTTAACAAACTGATGCAGCACTGGAGGCACTCACTCATCTATGCCAAGAAATTTGGAATAAAACTACCTAGCTAACTGACTGGAAGAAATTCATATTTATGCCCATTCCAAAGAGAGATGCCCCAAATAAATGAGAAAATAATCTGACAATAAATATCATTAATATCATATGAAAGTACATTTTTGCAACAGATGATACAAAAAACTACTGCAACCAAACATTGACAGAAAACTTCCAGAGAATCAAGTCAGGTTCTCAAGAGGCCACTAATTAAGTGATACCATTGCTGATGTCGGAGTCCTGGTGTGGTGCTGTGGATTAATGTGCCAGACTGCAAAGCTGTTTGAACTGCAAGGTTGGCACTTCAAGCTCACCAGTTGCTCCTCTGAAACCCTATTCAGTGTCGCTATGGGTCGGAATGACATGATGGCACTTAATAACATCAATTGCTGATGTCAGATGAATTTTGGCTGAAATCAATGACTATCATAAAGATGCTGACCTGTGCTATTTCGACTATGAAAATATTTTTTAATCTTTGCATCATCACAAGCTATGTATGGACAACATTGCCAAGGATAAGTATTCCAAAATACTTAATTGTGCTTTGAGGAACCTGTACATGGACAGTTGTTCACACAGAACAAGGAAACAATGAGTGATTTAAAATTTGGAAAGGTGTGAGCCAGGGTTGTATTCTTTCACCATACTTTGTCAATCTGTATGTTGAGTAAATAATCAAGAAGCTGTATTATATGAAGAACAATGTGGCATAAGGATTGGAAGAAGACTCGTTAACAACCTGTGATATGCAGATGTGAAGAGGACTTAAAATACTGATGAAAATCAAAGACCACTGATTTTAGTATGGACAGGATCTCAATGTAAAAAACAAAATCCTCACCACTGGACCAATAAACAATATACATATAAATGGAGAAATAATTGGGGATTTCAAAGACTTCATTTTGCTCAAATCAGCCATCAGCACTCATGTAAGCAGCAGTTAAGAAATCAAAGGATGGTATTACATTAGGTAAGGAGCTCTGGTAGCATAGTGTTTACGAATCGGGCTGCGAACCTCAGGGTCAGCAGTTCGAAACTACCAGCTGTTCCTCGGGAGAAAGATGAGGCGTTCTGCTCCCGTAAAGATTTACAGCCTCAGAAACCCTGTATAGGGTCGCTATGAGTCGGAATCGACTCCACGGCACATAACAACAACAACAACATTAGGTAAATCTGCTGCAGAAGACCTCTTTAAAGTACTCAAGAACAAAGGTGTCAGTTTGAGGAATAAGATTTGCCTGACCCAAGTCATCGTATTTTCAGTAACCTTGTATCCATGTGAAAGTTGAACAGTAAATAGAGAAGCCCATAAAAGAATTGATACATTTGAGTTACTGTGTTGTTGGTAAGTATTAGAAGTACCATGGTCCACCAAAAGATAAAAACACTCTGTATTGGAGTAAGAATAGCCAGAATGTTCCTTGGAAGACAGGATGGCCAGACTTTGTCTCTCATACTTTGGATATGTTGTCAGGAAAGACCAGTTCCTAAAGAAGGATATCATGTTTGGTAAAGTGAAGGGTCAGAGAAAAAGAGGAAGGTCCCTAATGAGATTGATTGACACAGTGGCACAACAATGGACTCAAATATAACAATGATTGTGAGATTGGTGCAGAACTGTGAAATGTTTCATTCTGTTTTCATAGGGTCACTATGTATTGGTACTGACTTGTTGTTTCCAAGAAAAACAACAACAAAATAAGTTATAAAAGCCAAGTCATTGAAACAGTTACACACTTTCTGATTCCTAAATATAATAAAAAGCCTTCTTTCTCTTAATTTTATACAATAAAGTATCATTAATATCTTTGCAACTTTTCTAATAGCAAGAAGTTTTCAAAACTTTAGAATATTGTTTTAAAGAGTTAAATTAGAAATTGGTTTGTTGAACTACAATTTTAATATAACATACTGTCCATATTTAAAATATATAATTGGATATATTTTGATATATGAATACACTTGCAAAACAAATACCAGTCAAGATTGTGAATGCTCCCCTCTAAGATTGAAACTCAAAGGGAACACATGATCAGGCATGTAAGCTTGCTGATGACCACATTTGTCTACTGGTGAGTAGAAGAGAGGGTAAGGCAGCAATGAAGAAAAAGGCTGAGTTCAACCAGGTTCCATAGACTCCTATTGACATGGAGATGAGAGAGAGAAGAGGAAGGGCTGGTTGGTCCAAGATGTTATGAGACCTAGTGACAAGGACAAAGCCACAGAGGGCTATAGCTGAGAATAAAGCATCCAACTGATATAAAGTGAGGGGATATGTAGAATAGCATCCAAACTTGCAGATAGTACACATTTGACCTAACCTCCATGGTTTGATAATCAAAACTTGACTAGAAAAGGATTGTTGTTGCTAGGTGCCATCGAGTCGGTACCGACCCATAGCAACATTATGCACAGCAGAACAAAACACTGATCAGGGGCCAACCTCACTACTGTTGCCATGCTTGAGTCAATTGATGCTGCCACTTGGCCAATCAATCACATGGGGGTCTTACCCTTTCCTCTGACCCTCCACCTTACCAAACATGATATCCTTCTCCAGCGACTGCTCCCTCGTGACAATATGTCCAAAGTATGACAGATGAAGTTTGGTCATCTTAGCCTCCAAGGAGCACTCTGGCTGCATTTCTTCCAAAACGGATCTACTGGTTCTTTTGGCAGCCCATGGCACTTTCAATGTTCTCCTCCAACACCATAACTCAATGGCATCAATTCTTCTACGGTCTTCCTTATTCACTGTGCAGCTTTAGCATCAATATGAGGTTATAGAAAATACCATGGCATGGGTAAGGCACACCTTAGTCCTCAATCTGACATCTTTGCTCTTCAACACTTTAAAAAGGTCTTGTGCAGCAGATTTGCCTAATGAAATACGTCCTTCAATCTCTTGACAGCTGCTTCCGTGAGTGTTAATAGTTGATCCAAGAAGAATGAAGTCCTTGACAGCTTCAATCATTTCTCCATTGATAAAAATGTTGTTTATTGGTCCTGTGGTGAGGATTTTTGTTTTCTTTACATTGAAATGTAATCCATACCAAAGGCTGTGCTCTTTGATCTTCATCAGTAAATGTTTTAAGTCCTCTTCACTTGCAGCAAGCAAGCAAGGTCGTATTATCTGAATATCTCTGGTTGTTAATGAGTCTTCCTTCAATCCTGATACCACCTTTTTCTTCATAGAACCCAGCTTCTCAGATTATTTGCTCAGCATGCAGGTTGAATAAGTATGGTGAAAGAATACAACCTTGTTGCACACCTTTCTTAATTTTAATCCATTCAATGTTCCTATGTTCTGTTCGAACAATTGTCGCTTGTTCCAGGTACAGATTCCTCATGAGCACAATTAAATGTTCCAGAATACTCATACTTTGCAATGTTGTCCATCGCTTGTCATAATCCACACAATTGAAAGCCTTTGCATAGTCAATAAAGCATAGGTAAACATCTTTCTGATATTCTCTTCTTTCAGTCAAGATCAATCGGATATCAGCAATGATATCCCTCATTCCACAGCCTCTTCTGAATCGGGCTTGAACTTCTGGAAGTTCTCTGTCAATGTATGATCGTAGCCATTTCTGAATTATCTTCAGCAAAACTTTACTCGCATGAGATATTAAAGAGATTGTCCGATGATTTCCACGTTCCCTTGGGTCACCTGTCTTTGGAATGGGCACAAATACGGATCTCTTCCAATCAGTCAGCCAGAGAGTTGTCTTCCAAATTGCTTCACAGACATGAGTGAGTGCCTCCTGTGTGGCATGACTTTCTTGAAAGTTTTCAATTTTTATTCCATCAATTCCTCGTGCCTTGTTCTTTGCCAATCCCTTCAGTGCACCTTGGACTTCTTCCCTAAGTATCATTGGCATTTGATTATATGCTACCTCTTGAAATTGTTGAACATTAACCATTTCCTTATGGTACAGTGACTGCGTATTCCATCTGTCTTCTCTCGATGCTTTCTGCATCATTCCATACTTTGCCCAGAGAATCTTTGAATAATGAACGCCTAGGCTTGAATTTTTCTTCAGTTCCACCAGCTTGAGAAATGCTGAGCATGTTCTTCCTTTTTGGTATTCTGATTCCAGATCTTTGCACATTTTATTGTAGCTTTATCTTCTCGAGCTGATATTTGAAATTTTCTGTTCAGCTCTTGGACCTCCTCACTTTTTTCCATTTGCTTTATCATCTCTATGCTGGAGAGCAAGTTTCAGTGTCTCTTCTACATCCATTTTGACCTTTTCCTTCTTCCTTGTCTTATCAATGACTTTTTGCTTTCTTCATGGTATGATATTCTTGATGTCATCCCACAGCTCTTCTGGTCTTAGATTGTTAGTGTTTAATGTATCAAATCTGTTCTTCAGATGATCTCTAAATTCAGGTGGGATATATTCAAGGTCATATTTTGGCTTTCGTGAACTTGTTTTCATTTTCTTCAGCTTCAGTTTGAATTTCTATATGAGTAATTGATGTTCTTTTCCACAATCTGCCCTTGGCCTTGTTTTCACTGATGATATGGAAAATTTCCATCTTTTCTTTCAGCAGATGTAGTCAATTTGATTTCTCTGTTTTTCATCTGGCAAGGTCCATGTGTATAGTCGTGTGTTATGCTGTCTAAAGAAGGTATTTGAAATGAACAAATCATTGGTTTTACAGATTTCTATCATGCATTCTCTAGCATCATTTCTATCACCAAAGCCATATTGTCCAACTACTGATCCTTCCTCTTTGCTCCCAACCTTTACATTCCAATCACCAGTAATGATGAATACATCTTTATTGCATGTTTGATCAATTTCAGATTGAAGAAGTTGGTAGAATTCTTCTATTTCGTCTTCACTAGCTTTAGTGGTTGGTGCATAAATTTGAATAACAGTGGTATTAACTGGGCTTACTTGTAGGCACATGGATATTATCCTATCACAGACAGCATTGTACCTCATGACTGATCTGGATATGTTCTTTTTGACCATGAATGCAACACCAATCCTTTTCAATTTGCTGTTGCCTGCATAGTAAACCATGTGGTTGTCAGATTCAAAATGGCCAATACCAGTTTATTTCAGCTCACTAATGCCTAAGATATTGATGTTTATGCGTTCCATTTCATTTTTGACAACTTCCAGTTTTCCCAGATTTGTATTTCGTACATTCCATGTTCTCATTTTCAATGGATGTTTACAGCTGTTTCTCTTAATTTTGAGTTGTGCCCCATCAGCAAATGAAGGTCCTGCGGGGTTTTCTCCCATGAGCTTAATTCCTTCGCCTCATCACGGTCAATTCTACTTTGAGGAGGCATCTCTTCCCCACTCGCATTTTGAGTGCCTTCCAACCTAAGGGGCTCATTTACTGGCACTGTTTCTGACAGTGTTTGTCTGCTATTCAAAAGGTTTTCAGTGACTAAATATTCGTAAGTAGTTCATCACTCTGTCTTCCTAGTCTGTCTTTGTCTGGAAGCTCATCTGGAACCTGTACACCATGGGTGACCCTGCTGGTTATTTAAAATATGGTTGGCAAAGCTTTCAGAATCACAGAAACTCACAAGCCCCCACAGTATGACAAACTGACAGACAAGTGGTGGCCGTTTGGTTTTACGTGGAAACTCTCACTTTAAATTTCAAAGAGGTCTGTGTGCCTTCGTAGTAGAACCCTTCAGGGCTGGGGGTTGGGTATCCATTCGCTCAGGCATCCCCTCTAGTCACCAGAATGGAAGTGTGCAGACAGTGAGAAAACAATGAACAGATACCAAAAAATCAATGCCCACATCTATATCTCAGCAATTCTGTCAGGCATTTGTGGCTGTTCTGATCCTTCACCCACTTGATCTCTCCCAAGATAACAGCTCCAGGAGTAGCTGAGCATCTTGAATTAAAAAGCAATGGATTTCTTGATTCTGCTACAAATTCCCCTAGCTGTAAACCTTCCAATCTTCTAAATATTCCTTTATATGTGCTTCAGAGTTCTAGCACCATCCCCTGAGCCTGCTTGGCCCTGTGTTCTGTGTCATTAGTGGTGGAGCTCCTCACTGCACGTCTGCCAAAAAAACAGTTTTTGATAAAGAAAATGAGGGCAAATTGCTACAGTTTAATGAGCTTGACCTAAAGTCATGGGGGTAATAATTAAATACCAACAGAGAGGTAAGGAATCTTCACATCAGGTATCAATGTTATCCCCTTGGTACACAGGGCTGATACGGACAGGCAACTTAGATATTGTTGTTGTTGTTAGGTGCCACTGAGTCAGTACTGACTCATAGCAAGCCTATGCACAACAGAATGAAACACTGCCCGGTCCTGGGCCAATCTCACAATTGTTGCAATGCTTGAGTCCATTGATGTTGCCACTTTGTTAATACATCTCACTGGGGGTCTTCCTCTTTTTCTCTTAGACATTGGCTACCTAAAATGAGGGGATGATAAAGGTATGAAGTGACTGGCTTACAAAGTGTCAAGGAGCAGTTTAGTTTAAGAGCTTGTGAGGAAAGAAAGAGTCCCCACTGAACAGTTTTCATCTTGCCTAGATGGGTTTGTATAAATGAGATGGGGATATGATTCATATTATTCAATAGTGAATAATTGTTATCATGTCTAATTGTGACTGTCACAATTGTAGCAGTAGAAGTTTTGTAATAAAAATGGGGGAGTAGTTAATCTTACAGTCGAGAAACAAAGGATTCTAGGATCATCAAGTGAGAATAGCACAAACGGAATGTGAGACCTTATCCAGAGAAGAAGCAACACCAGAGATGGAGTCAGAGATGGGTACATGGAGAGAGGGAGCAGCTGAGGACTCCAGATTCATGGACAGAGAGGGACTGAGAGCTGGTGGCCAGGACACAGACTTGCAGAATGTGCCCTTTGGTGGTGTAAATTAATATATACGCCTCAGTGTTTAAATATATATATATATATATAAACTGAATAGAGAGAAATACTGTTATCTGATTGTACATGGAGGGCAGTATAACCATTTTAATGAAATAAAGTTTTTTTGTTTTTGTTTTTTTTTAATTTGTTGTATATAAAACTGATGATCTGGCCTATAAAATTTCACTCAATTCACAATAGAAACTAAAAATAAAAATAAAAAGATTGTGAATGCTTTTTATCATTCAGAAACATTTCTTCATAGCCTAATGTTATTCCTCTCTCTCATCTCTTGCTACCTTCCCATTCATGGCCCTTATTTTCTGTCATCATAGATTAATTTCTATTTCTAAGGTTTTAAATAAATGGAATCATAAAGCATGTTCAATTTTTATATCTGTCTTCTTTCGCTCAGCAAAATTAAACTCAAATCCATTCATCCTGCAATATGTACCAAGAGCTCCTTTATTGATTATTATCTGACATATAGTTATATCAAATTTTATTTGTATAGTCTTCTGTTGATGTTTGCAGTTTAGATATTTTGCAAATAAAGTTACTATGAATATTCATGAACAAGTCGTTGTATAAACATATGCAGTGCAGTGAACTACTTCATATGTCTCTTTTACCATAATTTTTGTAACTTCTTTTAAACTAATTGTTTCTAATAAGTCAGAGTAACATAAGGTGAATGAAGATATTGATGTATTACATGATAGAGTTGTGGGTTATTGTTAACAGGATTGCTTAAAAAAACTTGGATCTCTAATCTGTTTATAAATTGTGCCATTTCAAAGGCAGGAAGGGGGCATCTCACTACCATCGAAGAAAAGCCAAGAGTATAGTTTGTTCTTTGAAACAGATTCCTAGGTATTGAATCTCCTTAATATGCTAACTTCCCTATGATAGTTCAGGTTTGTGTCAACTTAACTAAGCCAGAATTTTAAATGGTTTAGCACTTAAGGTGTTGTATCCTCACCATGTTGTTCTTGTTCTTGTTAGATGCCTTCGAGTCAGTACCGACTCATAGCGACCTTATGCACAGCAGAACGAAACACTGCCTGATCCGGGGCCAACCTCACTATTGTTGCCATACTTGAGTCCATCGATGCTGCCACTTGAACAATCCATCTCGTTGAGGGTCTTCCTCTTTTTCTCTGACCCTCCACCTTACCAAACATGATATCCTTCTCCA
>NW_006408796.1:78470-87247 GCF_000296735.1 Chrysochloris asiatica | reverse complement strand
CAGATTCCTCATGAGCACAATTAAGTGTTCTGGAATACTCATACTTCACAATGTTGTCCATAGCTTGTCATGATCCACACAATCAAAAGCCTTTGCATAGTCAATGAAACACAGATAAACATCTTTCTGATATTCTCTACTTTCAGCTAAGATCCAACGGACATCAGCAATGATATCCCTCATTTCACGACCTCTTCTGAATCTGGCTTGAACCTCTGAAAGTTCTCTGTCAATGTATGATTGTAGCCGTTTTATATTACCTTTAGCAAAACTTTACTGGCATGAGATAAAACCAAATGGCCACCACTCATCTGTCAGTTTGTTGTACTGTGGTGGCTTGCTATGATTCTGAAAGCTATGCCACCCGTATTTTAAATAACCAGCAGGGTCACCCATGGTGGACAGATTTCCGATGGACTTCCAGACAAAAACAGACTAGGAAGAAAGAGTGACGGACTGCTTCTGAATCTTTAGTCAATGAAAACCTTGTGAATAGCAGAGAAACACCATGATGATATCTATATGTAATCTCTGCCATGATGAGATCTTATGTGATCAGCTCTCATCTGACCTGTATAGTCTCACTTCTATGATGTTAATAAGGTTGGATGCAATCTACAGGATTAGGTTGTATCTTGATTTAATCTCTTTTGGTAAAAGGAGAGAATAGTGAGCATAGAGAGAGGGACATCTTACCCCCACCCCCACTCCCCCCCCCAAAAAAAAAAGGATACAAAGAAATCTTCAAGGGATACTGGTATCTGAATTGGTGAAAGCAGACAAGGACATTTCCCCAGAGCCGCACTATGAATTAAATTTCTAGCTTCCTGGGAATCTTGGCATGCTGCTGTGGCTTAATGCACTGTACTGAAAAGTCAGTTTGAACTACAGGGTCAGCGGTTCATGCTCACCAGCAGCTCCTCCAAAACCCTAAACAGGGTCGCTAGGGGTTGGAACCAATTCAATATCACTTAATAATAACAACAAACTATGAGAGGAATCCTTGTGTGGCGCTGTGGCATAAAGCACTGGGCCGCAAGGTTGCTTTGAATTGCATGGGTGGCAGTTCATACTCATTAGCTGCTCCTTGGAAACCTTATACAGGGTCTCTATAAGTCAGAATAGACTTGAAGACACTTCACAACAACAAACTATGAGAAAATAAATGTCTTTGTGTTAAAGCCATCCACTGGTGGTATTTCAGTTGTAGTAATACTACATAAGTAAGACAGAATTTGGTAGTAGTAGTGGGTGCTATTTAAATAGGTACCTAAAATGTGAAAGTGGTTTTGGAATTTGATAGTGAGCAGAAGCTGGAAGAGTACTAAAATACCTAATATTAAAAACATAGACTGCCTTGAAGCCTGATGATTAAATTATGGATGTTAAAGGCAATTCTGATGAGGGATCAAAAGGAATTGAGAAGAGCAATAACACTAGATCCTGGTGTGGTGCCATGGATTAATGTGCCAGACTGCAAAGTTATTTGAACTGCAAGGTTGGTGGTTCAAGCTCACTAGCTGCTCCTTGGAAAGCCTATACAGGGTTGTTATGGGTTGGAACTGACTCAACGGCACTTCACAACAACAAGAATAGCACTAGATATGGCACAGACAGTGACAAGCAGTGGCAGAGTCACCACAGCAGAATCAGGAGACTGACATAAGAAAACACCCAAGTTGACCCCGAGTGAGAAATCTGAGTGCCTTTATGAAGGAGGCTTCCTACTGGAGTGTGGTGCTTCTGGGAAATGTTGGAGTTAGATTTTTTGACCCACGGAGTAAGGAGTAAGAGCTGAGTACATTTCATTAAAGGTTTGCTGAAAGAGTGGGGTGCCTTAGGGTACTTCTCAGTAAAGCTGAAAAGCTTTGTCACTCTTTCTCGAGAAGAGCGGAGACCAGACTGGTCTTTTCTAGATGTTGAGGAGCATGGGAAACAGAACTGCCTGAGTGTCAAACGGTAGGGGTTCTCACAGGATACAACCATTAACTCTAAGGTTTGTGAGAGTAGGCCCATAGTTTCCTAAGTTTCAAGGAGTTGAATTACTCAATAACACTGTTTTGGAATGTGGGACTGTCGTCTAGATGGTGCTGTGTCCAATGCTGAGGGGTCAGGAATTCAAGACATGAAGTGGGATAAGAACAGGGCCTATGAGTATAAGGGTGTAGGGTCACCATTTAGATGGACTAGGAGAATAGGGCTTTCTAGAACCAAGGGAAGAGTTGCCTTTCCTGAAGGGCAGGGTTAAGGAGCCTCTACTTAGAATCTCATGGACAACACCGGAGTCTGTAGGGCAGCATCATTGCCTAGATGGTGTCAGGGAACAGAGTATGACTTTAAATTCTTGAGAGCTAATGTGATTTGTTCTGTAAACTGTTTTACTGAATTTGTAGCTTGTTTGATGCTCAGTATCCCTTCTTTCCTCCAGTTGCTTCCATTTGAAATGTAATGTCTAGCTCTTGCCTGTTCCACCATTGTATTTGGAAGCAGATTATTTATATTCTAGATTCAAAGATGAAAAGGAATTCTGTCTCAGTTTGGAATTTGTAAGTGGAAAAAAAAAAAAAATGGGATAACAAAATCGGGTTAGAATCCCTGTAAAGGGTCGCTATGGGTCGGAACTGACTCGACGGCACTTAACAACAACAACAACAACAATGTAGAATAAGCACTGGCCTGCTAAGCACAAGACTGATGGTTCAAACCCACACACCAATTTATACAAAGGGTTGCTATAAATTGGAACCAACAACAATACTGAAGTTAGTGTGTTTTCAGTTGTACACATGTTAGTTGTATTATGTTAGGAAAAATTATGAATTTACAATAGTTTTTAACTATATATGTTTTAAGGAGCTACATATAGATGCCAAGTTGACAATGTTCCAAGTTGACTGTAATAGTTAAGATCTGTGGCAACTTGACTGGGTCTGGATTTTCAGTAGTTTACTAGGTAAGATTTAGTTTATCACCTTCATGATGTGATCTAATAGCATATAGTAACCCCATGATGTCATCTGATGTGTTAAGCTCAGATCTAATGCAATTATCCTTTGTATTGTAAGTCATCACTTCTAGTATGCTAATGCCCTACACATCTGTCAGTTTGTCATGTTGCGGGTGTCTTGTGGTTTTCTGTGATGTAGGAAGATTTGCGACCAAAGACCAGAGGAATTGTGAGAAGACATCAAGATAATACAGAAAGAAAACAAAAGGTCATTCATTACAGACAAGAAAGAAAGAAAAGATCTAAATGGCTGTTAGGATAGACTTTGAAACTTGTTCATCATAGGGATGCTAAAGTGAATGGAAGAAATGAGAAGGTAAAATAACTGAACAGAAAATTTCAAAGGGTAGCTCCAGAAAACAAAGCCAATTATTATAAATGACATGTGCAAACACCTGGACTTAGAAAACAAAAAACAACGCAGCATTTCACAAACTGAGAAAATTGAAGAAAAAATTCAAACTTTGTTTTTTCAATATTGAAGGGTTCCCTGGGCAAAACACTATATGACATGGAAAACATGAAAAGGAGATGGAAGGAATACAGAGACTCACTGTACCAAATATAAATGGTTTATGTTCAACCATTTCAAGAGGAAGCATATGATCAAGAGCCAACAGTATAGAAAGAAGAAGTGCAATGTATGCTGAAGTCTTTATTAAATTACAAGTTTCTAGAAAAATATGAAATACAAATAGATTTTTTTTTTTCTCAAAAAACTGACATAGTACAGGAGGCACTCACTCATCAACGTCAAGAAACTTGGAAGACAGTTATCTGGCTAACTCATTGGTTGTTGTTGTTAAGTGCCGTCGAGTCGGTTCTGATCCATAGCAACCCTGTACAGGGTTTCTGAGGCTGTAAATCTTTATGGGAGAAGAACGTCTCATTTTTCTCCCGTGGAGCGGCTGATAGTTTCGAACTGCTGCCCTTAAGGTTTGCAGCCCGATTCGTAACCATTATGCTTCCAGAGCTCCTTAACTCATTGGAATAGACCCATATTTGTGCCCATTCCAAACAGAACTGACCCAACAGAATGTGGAGATCATTGGCCATATCATTAATAGCACATGCAAGTAAAATTTTGCTAAAGATAACTAGAAAAAATGCTGCAACAATTTATTGAGAGACTGCCAGAGGGTCAAACTGGATTCACATGAGGAAGCGGAACAAAGGATATCATTGCTGAATTCAGACAGATAGTGAAAGAAAGCAGAGAATGCCTGAAAGATATTTTCCTTTGATTATCATAGGCTTTCAACTCTGTGGATCATGACAAGCTATGTGAAATTTGACTATTCCAGAATACTTCAATGTGCTCATGAGGAAATTATACATAGACCAAGAGCCAGTTCTTTGAACAGAACAAGGGGATACTGAATGGTTTAAAATCCGAAAGCGTGTGCATCAAATTTGTATTCTTTCGCCATACTTAGTAAAACTGTATGTTCTTGTTAAGTGCTCTCAAGCCAGTTCTGATTCATAGTGACCCTGCATAGGGATTATAAGGAGTGTGGATTGTGGGTTTGAATCACCAACCTAGTTGTTAGCAGTCCAGTGCTTATCTTACAGTGCCACACTAGGACTCCTGTGATGATCAAATAATCTGAGAAGCTGGAATATATAAAGTAGAACACGGCATCAGAATTGGAGGAGGCTCATTAACAACCTGCAACAGGCAGGTGATACAACCTTGCTTGCTGAAAATGAAGAGAACTTAATATATTTACTGATGAAGATCAAAGACTATAATCTGCGGTATGGATTGCACCTCAATATAAACCAAACAAAAATTCTCACTAGTCAGCCAGTAAATAACACCATGATAAATGGAGAAAACTTTGAAGTTGTCAAATATTTTGTATTGCTTGTATCCACTATCAACACTCATGGAAATAGCAATTGAAATCAAATTTCATACAGAATTAGACAAATATGATGCATAAGACCTCTTTAAGGTGTTCATGAGCAAATAAATCATTTTGAGGAATAAGTTGTGCCTGACCCAAGCCACAGTAATTTTAATAGCCTCATATGCATGTGAAAGTTGTATAATGAAAGACTGTAGAAGAATTCATGTATTTTAGTTATGGTGTTTTAGAAGAATGTTAAAAGTACCATGAACTTTTAACAAATCTCTGTTGGAAGAAGTACAACCAGAATACTACTTAGAAACCTCGATGGCTTTTTCTTTCATTCTTTGAGCATGTCATCCTGAGGAAGCATAATTTTGGTGTAATAAGTAGAAGTTCATTGCCAAAGGGAAAGTCAGCTAGATTTTCTTGTATATCATCTTAAAAAGTTTTACAGTTTTTGTGTGTTTTTAAAATCTAGATCTGATATGTATTTTGAGTTTGTTTTATTTGTTTTTTAATGTGTAAGAGACATGTGTAGTTTCATATTTTTGCATCTAGATTTCTATTTGTTCCAGCACATACTTTCTTGATGATATAGTTCTAGATTTAGAAATACATATTTCAGATGTGATAGTAAAGCTATTCCTTTTTATTCTGTATAAAAAATGTGACGCCAACCATGTATCCCACAGCGCTCTCTATTCATGCTAATTTAGACAATTGATTGCAATGGCCACACAGAGCTCAGACATCATGCTCAGAGATACGGGTTTACTAAGGAAGTTAACGGATTACAATTCAGGATTAGAAATGTTCAGGGTGCAGTTGTTTAAGTTAGCTGCTAATGAGTGCCCATAGGGCCCACGGCTCAACTATGAGCCTCAGACTGAAAGCACTTGGTTCTAGTTGTATGGGTCAGCAAACCTTGCTCTCTCACTTAAGTGCCTGGAGACACCCCAATCTATAGGTTAGCTTCCTGTCCATTGCTCCGTGGACAGGAAAGTCTCCTGCTCTATCTTGTCTCTGGATTTTGGTTTTGCTACTGTTTGTCTGCTACTCTCTGGTATCACAGCATTCTCTTTGTGGGCAAAGAAGGTTCAATGTGCAAGGATCTCAGGGTCCAAAAGATTTGATCTCCTCTTTGTTCTTCTTATTTGATGGTATTGAGATCTCCTCATAAAGTTTTAAATTCCACCATGAGTTCTGCTAATATACACAGTTGAATCATATCATCCTGAAAATATCTTCCCTCTTCTACCTTCTCTTATCCTGACCCATCAAGGCATAAATAGTGTCTGAAGAGACACTAAATAATTCACAACACCACATTGTGTCTCTCTGGTGAAGGCCCCAAAGTTGCTTGTTTACTCTTTTTTTTAATGGTATACTTTCAATGATGCTGAAAACAGGAACTGGTAATTTTCCTATTGGCTTGTATCCACAGCCTTAACAACATAATCTGCTACCACTAAACATATAGCTACAACAGTGTTTTAGACTGTGTGGCTCAAAAGGTAATGTGCTTGCATTTGAACCTATATCTGCTACAGATTGCTTACCACTGTGTCTCACTTAAAACCCAGGTAGCTTTCTTTGTCACTTGACATTTCTGTGTAAGTGAAATGTTGCTGCCACTACAGAGTTCTTCCAAGAATCTTCATTTCTTCTTGGTAGCAGAAAACTAGAGATACAATAATTAAGCTTTTCTTTGGAGAGAAATTTTCAGTATACCCCACACTGCCTAATTCCTAAAATCATCATTGATCTTCTTCTGACTATCCCCTGTGTTTATCCCTCAATTTCTATAGCATATGTGTCCCACCAATGCCAAGATATATTCACTATTTAGTCATCATCTGGCACAAAGAATACAATGTTATTAAAATGGTAGACCATTCTGATAGTCTTTGGACTGAACAGATGGTCAACTCCTTATTGAACTATATTGTTACAGATGGTCAGAGAGTTAATGTAGTTCTGAGTCAATACCATAAATGTATTGTCTTGGTTATCTAGTGCTACTCTAACAGAAAAAAAAGCAGATAGATTCAACAAACAGAAATGTATCTCATCCTTGTTGCGGCTGTAAGATTAAATTCAGGGCACCATCTCTAGGTGAAGAGTCTTAGCACTTTTCAGCATCTGCGTACTTGGCATTACTCAGAAATCATCATGCTTCCAAGCACTAGTCTTCCCCTAGGTCTAAGGGGGTCTCAGTTAATTTTTTTTTATTTTGAATTGAGTGAAGGTTTACAGATCATCCATTTTAAATTCAACAAATCAAATACCTCCCTTCGTTGCAATGACTATAATCCCCTCCGTGTCCCGTTAGTTAACAGTATTTATCTCTATTAATTTAACTCTTGCATTCCTCCTCCCTGTGTCTTCTGCTATCTTCATCTTTTCTCTGACACTGGTAATTATGGCCTTCACTATACCCCAAGTTAACTTGACTATTTTCTTGAGATCCTTTCTCTCCTTTTATCTCTTACAAGGAACTCTGATAGCGTAGTGGTCATGAATTGGGCTGCTAATCTCACGATCAGCAGTTTGAAACTACCAGCTGTTCCATGGGAAAAAGATGAGGCTTTCTGCTCCCATAAAGATTTACAGACTCAGAAACCTTATGCAGAGTCGCTATGAGTCGGAAGCGACTCCATGGCACATAACAACAACAACAAAGGTAAAAATGGTATAACTCAACCAAGGGAGTTACTTGTGTTAGTGTGTGACTTAAGTAAGCATGTGATTTAAGTAAAAGTATGACTTGAATAAGGGCATGAATCTTATAAGGTTATGATTCAAGATATCCTATATGCATAAGACCTCATTAATATAGAGATAATAGGATATACAAAAAATTCACATAAAATAAAGGATATTTTAGAAATCGGTGAACAACCACATAATACTTGTAATAATGGCCTAGTCAAACATATATATATTGTTGTTGCTAAGTGCCATCGAGTCAGTTCTGACCCATAGCAACCCTGTATAGGGTTTCTGAGGAGCAGCTGGTAAGCTTGAACCACAGACCTTATGGCTCAAAGTGACATTGTAGTCCAGCGCATTAACCCACAGCACCACACCGTCCTTCCTCATAGGGATAAAAAGAACAAATGGCCTAGGTGAATTGATGTACACTATTTTAGTCAGACAGGCTGACAGAGCAGTATTAGTTGGACTTTAATCTGTCATCTTCCAGATCTATCTAGTTTTGTGTGTGTCCAGAAAATAGAATTATAAAAGGAGATACAATATATTTCACCATTTTTATATCATGTGATACTTTTCCAGTATATCAATACACAGAATCATTTCATCTAGATGTGATGTTGTTCTAATCTATTATCCTGGTCAGTTAGGTAGTTTAAAGATTTCTATTTGCCCTTTTTTCACTGACCAAGGAAGTCACATGGTAATTTTATAAACTATCAAGTGTATCCATTTCAGTTATGCATTGTTGTTGCTGTTAAGTGTCATCCAGTTGGTTCTGACTTGTCAGGACCCTGCATAGGATTTCTGAGGAGAAACTGACTTTGCAGTCCAGCACATTAATCCACAGTGCCACACCACGAAAATAGGTGCTGGTGTTTGTGAATTGTGTGGCAGACCAGATCCAACTTTAATTTATAATTAGATCCATGCTTTTCCTATTGTACGTGGTAGAAGTACCCTGCAGAGATATACAAGACTTAATTATAGGAACTTGTGAATAAGTTATGTTATATAACAAGTACAATCTGTGTCTATGGTTTTCCTTATTCATTGTCCATTTTTCACATGCATATGAGGTGACTGAAAATGCCACCATCTGGGTCATGCTCACCTTAATCCTCAAACTGATATCTTTCCTCTTTTGCCCTTTAAATTGTGTTGCAGACCGTGTAAGACTAATCAGAGGTTCGAGGCCC
>NW_006408796.1:73029-77552 GCF_000296735.1 Chrysochloris asiatica | reverse complement strand
CTCTTTCTGTGTATTCTTGATATATATGAATCGCCGTCAGGTATCCTCTCCTCGTGAACTGAACCCCAATGTCAAGGCGGGTCCCCGACAAAATTGGTCTTTTACAGAAGATTTACCCAATGTAATACATCCTTTGATTGTTTGACTACTGCTTCCATGAGTGTTTATTGTGAGTCTAAACAAAATGAAGTGTTTGACAAATGCTATATTTTCTCCACCTGTTATTGTTGTTGTGTGTCTTTGAGTTGGTTCCAGTTCATACTGACCCTGGATAGTGTTTCTAAGAGTAGATGGTGAGTTTGAACTGCAAACCTGCAGTTACTGGTCCAGTGCTTATCTTACAGCACCACATCAGGTCTCATATCAAAATAGTATCTGTTGTGAGTATTTTTGTTTTCTTTACATTGAGGTGAAATCCATACTGAAGACTTCAGTCTCTGTTTGGACCAATAAGTATTTTAAATCCACTTCACTTTCAGCAAGTAAGGTTGTATCATCTACATATATTAGAGGTTACTAGGCATCTTAGTGTTGTGGGCTAATGTGTCAGACAGTAAAGCCATTTGAACTTCAAGGTCGGTAGTTCAAGCTCACCAGCTGCTCCTTGGAAACACTATCCAGGGTCAGTGGGTCGGAATCGACTCCACGGCACTTAACAACAACAACAACAAGGCATCTTAGTGTTGTGGGCTAATGTGTCAGACAGTAAAGCCATTTGAACTTCAAGGTCGGTAGTTCAAGCTCACCAGCTGCTCCTTGGAAACACTATCCAGGGTCAGTGGGTCGGAATCGACTCCACGGCACTTAACAACAACAACAGTAAGTCTTCCACCAAACCAGATGCCACATTCTCCTCATATAATCCAGATTCTCAGTTTATTTACTTAACATACAGATTGAATGGTGGTGGTGGTGTGCCGTGGAGGTGGTTCCAACACATAATGATCCTGTATAGGGTTTCCAAGGGTGTAAATCTTTATGGGAGCAGAAATCTTCATCTTTCTTCTGCAGAATGGCTGGTAATTTCAAACTGCTGACCTTGAGATTAGCAGCCTGACTCCCAACCACTATACTACCAGAGCTCGTTACAGATTGAAAAAAATATTGAAAAGAAACAAACATTGAAAAGCTACAACACTCACCATACATTTCTTGATATTAAACATTCAGTATACTTGTGGTTGGAGTCCTGGTGTGGCACTGTGGTTTAATGCACTGGACTGTAAAGCCGTTTGGAACTGCAAGGTTGGCGGTTCAAGTTCACCAGTCACTCCTTGGAAACCCTATACAGGTTCGCTGTGGGTAGGAACCAACTTGATAGCAATTAACAAGAACAACATACTAGTGGTTTCAAGTTGGGCTGCTAACAGTTGGAAACTACCAGTAGTTTCGTGGGAGAAAAATGAGGCTTTCTTCTCCCATAAAGATTTACAGCCTTGGAAACCCTATACAGGGTCACTATGGATTGGAACTGACTCAATGGCACTTAACAACAACATGCCCTTGTTACATTCACACAATTACTCCTTGGTCTATGTACAAGTTCCTCATGAGCACAATGAAGTATTCTGGAATACCTATTGCTCACAATGTTATCTATGGTTTTTCATGACCTACACAATCAATAGCCTTTGTGTAGTCAGGAAAGCACAAATAAACATCTTTCAGCCAAGACCTATCTAACATCAACAATGATATCTGTCATTCAACATCCTTGTCCCAATCCAGCTTGAGCCTCTGGCAGCTCCTTGTTGATGTACTGTTGATGCAATGCTTTCTACTTATCCTAATAAAATTTTTATTTCCTTGTGATAGCAATGGTATTATTTGGTGATTTCCACATTGCATTGGGTCACCTGTCTTTGGAATGGGCACAAAAAACAGGTAGCTGTCTTATGAACGTATTGG
This sequence comes from Chrysochloris asiatica, assembly GCF_000296735.1. NCBI lineage: Eukaryota > Metazoa > Chordata > Mammalia > Afrosoricida > Chrysochloridae > Chrysochloris > Chrysochloris asiatica. The sequence goes on along the minus strand of NW_006408796.1, from coordinate 75,644 downwards.
TAAAAAGGAAAGAGTGCCTCCAAGTGCTGCATCAGTTTGTTTTAAGATTTCAATTTGTATTCTGTCGATTCTTGTTTCTCATCAACGCCTTCAGTGCTACTTGTACTTCTTCCTTCAGTACCATGAGGTCTTGATCATGTGCTCCATTAAATTAGTACAGTGTTATATTTTCTCCTAAGAGGAAGATGCAGGGACATTGCAGAACAAAGAGACCTACTGCAATCTGTAGCAAGAGGGTGTGGAGGTGGGGGGATATTAGCATTGTGGATGTGAAAACTTCCAGTGAAGCAAAAGTGAATGGAAGAAGAGGAAGCAAAAGAGCTGAACAGAACATCGAATGAGCAGCTCAAGAATTCAGAGCAAAATATCATTGGCTAAACATTCATAAGCAGTTGGCCTCTTCTTCTTCCTAGTCTATTAGTATGGAAGCTCTGCTGAAACCTATACACCTGGGTGAGCCTTCTGATATTCAAACTTCCAGCATCAGATCAACACTTCAGCTGTTACAGTAGGACTAACTGACAGGTTCCCCTGGTAGTGATAGTTTATAAATACCACTGTCTTGAAAGATACACACAGTAAGAATGCTCCTTAGAAGCAAGGATGGACATTATGCTTTGTAAAAAGGATGGACATTATGATTGGTAAAAAGGATGGACATTATGCTTGGTAAAAAGGATGGACATTATGCTTGGTAAAAAGGATGGACATTATGCTTAGTAAAATGCAGGGTCAGTGAGACAAAGCAAGGCCCACAATCAAGATTGACACAGTGGTAGCAACAATTCCTTAAATAAACCAAGTTTTGGGAGGGCATTGTTTCATTCTGTTGCATATATGGTCTCTATGAATTGAAACCAACTTGATGGAACCTAAAAACGACACCAATAAACAGTTCCATTTAGGAAAGAATTAAGTGAATTGTTACCATATTTGCTTGCTGAGACATGGTAGGATTCTTTCTCCTGTGTCATTGAAGCAGATTATGGGTCTGAAAACTGTCTCAAGTACAAAATCTTGACAATATGTATTTTTAATTAGGATAGTTGCACTCATTCTCCTGACCATCCGTTTTTGATTTCTTTCTAAAGATGGAATGTTGTCCTTGTTGAATGCTTTCTGTTCTTGCCCTAGGTTTGTTATGTTTTCTGAAGCAACCTCAGAACTCTGGGCAGGTCAGACACCCCTGGATGTCATTCAGATATTGCTACTCATTAAAAATATTTTGTTCATCTTACATCTGATGATTAAGCTCTACCCCCTGACCTCTATTATTTCAGAAATCTAATTTATCTTAATTGTTATATGGGAGTCCACAACTGCAACAGCATTTTGTGCTTTCTGACCTCATCTATAGGGGACAGTAACTAATGAGCTTGTCTAGGGTGCTGGTATCCCTACGTAGAGTTTCTCTTATGAGTTTAGTAAATGAGTTGTCCTCATGGACCTACCATTAAATATACCCTGTACTTTTAACCATTCAAACTATTTTCTGACATGGTACTTATGGCACATCTATCTCACCTAGTTTGGACCACCACTTTCTCTAAATTTTCCAAAATTATCATGGAGTGTGTTTGTACTGACTTCTGAAGATTTTTGTAAAAATGTCATCTTCAGTATCACAGGGATATGCTCCATGTGTTAAACTTTCCTTTTGAAACTTTATGTTTTATCATCTTATTTATTCAGAACACCTCAGAATCCAGACCAAGGTATATTCTGTTAGATATGGATTATCATTGTAGATAAGATCTTGGACATTTTCCTGGAAGAATTGCCCTCCCTTTCTTACTCCCATGGTAGGATTATGCTGTGGTTTGACCCTAATTAATGGAATCCTGGTGTGGCACTGCAGAATAATGCACTGGAGACAAGGCAAGTAGTTCAAACATGCCAGCTGCTCCTTGGAAACTCTATACAGGGTCGCTATGCATCAGAACTAATTTTATGGTACTTAACAATAACAACAACAATGGTCCAGGGACAAGAGTAGAACTAATGATTTCTATATTATCTTCAAAGAAAAGCAGTCCCCTACATTTTTACAATAATGAGTACTTCAACTTTCCTCAGAATGATATATTTATCTCAATACCATTAAATATTGCTTATCTAATAAATAAATTTCAGAAACAAAGTTATCATTAATGATCTTCAGCAATTTTACTTCATGAACATTCTTAGTTCTATTGTTCAATATTAATCTTTTAATAAGAGACTCTGAAATCTGCATTTGAGTGAAAAGAAGCTACTACAAATAGAAAAATTGAGGAAGTAATAGAGCTGAACAGAACATTTCAAATGGCAGCTCAAGAAGACAAAGTCAAGTATTACAATGAAATGCACAAAGACTTGGAGTTAGAAAACCAAAATGGAAGAACATACTCAGTATTTCTCAAGGTGAAAGAACTAAAAAAAAAGTCAACAATCAACTGGAATATTGAAGGATTCTATGAGTAAAATATTGAGTTACACAGGAAACATCAAAAGAAGATGGGAGGAATTCACTGAGTTATTGTACCAAAAAGAAAGGGTCAATGCCCAAACAATTTCAAGAGATAGCATATGATTAAGAACAAATGGCTGCCACGGTGGCCAGACGGCACAGGTGA
>NW_006408796.1:71323-71945 GCF_000296735.1 Chrysochloris asiatica | reverse complement strand
GGCACACTACCGAGCCTTTTGAACTGCAAGGTCAGTGGCAAGCTCACCAGCCGCTCCTTGGGAACGCTATCTGGGTCAGCCTTTTTTCGCTGGTTTAGCAGGAGTCCCAGCATGGCTCTGAGGTCTGGGGCGCCACTACAGAGACTTTTGAACTGCAGGATCAGTGGTTAAAGCTCACCAACCACTCATCAGAAACCCTATACAGGGTCTTTATGGGTTGCATTTGACTCAATAGCACCTAACAACCAGGAGAGGAGGGCAGAGTGACTGAAAGAGAGTTAGGACATTAAAGACATACCTACATTAAGCCACAGATTTTCTTCTTCTTCTTCTTATTTTATTTATTTTATAATATTTTTTTCTTTCTTTTCATTTCTTCTTCCTCTTTTTCTCCTCAGCTCCACTCCCTCTTTTTGGTGAGTACAGAATATGGTATTGAGTATTGTTTTGACTGGTACTGCATCATTTCCTTCTGGTTTTATTTTATATATTTTTTATTTTCTTCTCACCCTGCCTTCCCTTTTCTATGTTTAGAGACTGCGGTATTAATCCTTGATCTTGCTGGTCCTGCTTTATTTTCTTTTAGGTTTTCTTTCTTTCTTTCTTTCTTTCTTTCTTTCTT
>NW_006408796.1:60799-61238 GCF_000296735.1 Chrysochloris asiatica | reverse complement strand
GATGGGGAGAAGTGGGGTAAAGGCAGCAATGAAGCGGTAAGCTAAGCCTTACAATATTTAGTGGGCTTCTGTGGACCTGGTTGGGGACCTGGTTGGCAAGCAGTGTGAGGAGACCTAGGGACTCCTGGACCCAGAGTCAGTGGCGTGGCCACAGAGGACTCAAGTGGAGAATGGAGCTGCCGGCTGATGGGAAGAGAGGGCATGTGCACAAGAACACCCACATAGGCAGATGGTACCCACGTGACCTGGACCAGATGACTGGATGATCAGAGCTCGACCAGGAGAAGAAAGAAGGGGGAGGGGGGGAAGGTTGAGCTGATACAATCTGATGAAATTGACCTATACCTACTAATGCAGTGACTCAAAAGAGGCATCAAATCCTTACAGCAAGAAACATTCCCACCCCCTCCACATACAGAGTAGACAGAGATGGGCAACT
>NW_006408796.1:59301-60145 GCF_000296735.1 Chrysochloris asiatica | reverse complement strand
ATTAAAAAAAAAAAAAAAAGAACAAAACGCAATGAAGGAAGAAGTTGAATTTAAAAACAAGGCTCCAGGAATTGATTGAAAACAAATTGAAATCTTTCAATAAGCTGATGTAGCACTGGAGGTGCTCATCTCATCAATGCCAATAAATTTGAAAGAGAGCTACAAGCCAACCTACTGGAAGAGATCCACCTCTGTGTTCATTCCAAGAGAAGTGAGTCAGTGGAATGTAGAAATCATCAAACATGCTCCTTAGTATCACATGCAAGTAAAATTTTGTTTACATTAATTAAAAACAATTGCAACACATTGATAGAGAACTACAAGAAATTTAAGCTGGATTATGAAGAGGACATGGAACTAGGTAAATCATTGCTTACATTATATGGATATTGTCTGAGTTAGAGAATACCAGAAAGATGTTTACCTGTACTTTAATGACTATGCAAAGGCACTCGACTATATGGATCATGAACAAATTAGGAATAATATTGCAAATAATGGGTCTTCCAGAACACTTAAATGTGTTTATGAGGAACCTGTACATTGACAAAAAACAGTTGTTATAACAGAATAAGGAGATCATGAGTAGTTTAAAATTAGGAAAGATGTGGGTGGGCCAGGGTTATATCCTTTCACCATATTATTCAATCTGCATGCTGAGAAAATTATTCAAGAAACTGGATTACATGAAGAAGAACATGGAATCATGATTGGAGGAAGACTCATTAATGACCTATGATATGCACATGATACAACCTTGCTTGCTGAAAGTTAAGAAGACTCAAAATACTTAATGATGACGATCAAAGACAAGAGCCTTCTGTATGGAGTGGCTAGAAGAACG
>NW_006408796.1:50610-58165 GCF_000296735.1 Chrysochloris asiatica | reverse complement strand
GAATGAATTTAAAACGAATGTTCTCCCATGTAAACTGTCACATAATTCACAATAAATCTTTTAAGAACAACAACAAAAAAAAACAGCCTTCTGTATGGATTGTACCTCAATATAAGAAAACAAAGATACTTAGATACTTACAAGTGGACCAATAAATAACATCATGATAAATGGAGAAAAGATTAAGTCTACCAAACAGTTCATTTTGCTTGGATCCAAAATCAACACTCATTGAAGGAGCAGCCATGAAATCAAGCAACAGATTCTATTAGGCAAATCTGCTATAAGTATCCTGTGTGAAGTGTTGAAGAGCAAAGATAACAATTTAATGACTAAGGTGCACTTGACCCAAGCCATGGTATTTTCAATCACCTCATTTCCATGTAAAAGTTGGACAATGAATAAGGAAGTACCTAGAAGAATCGATGCATTTGAATTATGGTATTAGAAATATTAAAAGTACCATGGACTGCCAGAAGAACAAACAAATTTGTTTTGGACGAAGTGCAAACTGAAAGATCCTGTGAAGTCAGGATGACAATACTTCATCACTCATACTAGGGGCATGTTACCAATAGAGATAAATCCCTGGAAAAGGACATCATGCTTAGTAAAATGGAAGGTCAGCCAAAAAGAGGAAGACCTCCAAAGGGATGGATTGATACAGTGGAAACAGCAATGTGCTCAAGCATATCAATAATTGTGAGGAAGGCACAGGACCGTGCAATGCTTTGTTCTATTGTATATTTTCTGTTGTTTTATGAGTCAAAGCTGACTCCAAGCCACCTAACAACAACTGCTTATAATAAATATTTTTTTCCATCAAATTTGGTTTTGCATCCCATTCTCTCTCATCCCTGTTTTATCTATTTTCATTATAGTTACCTCTCTGAAATAATTTCCTTTCCTTACATTTATATACGTTTAGGTGTGGCACTTTGGGTTAATACGCAGGACTGCAAGGTCGGTTTGAACTGCAAGGTAGGTGATTCAAGCTCACCAGGTGTTCCTAGGAAACCCTATACACTGTCACTATGAGTAGGAACTGACTGGATGGCACTTAACAAAAACAACATATATGTTTAAGACACTCACCTACTTTATTCCTTGTGTGATAACAGCATGCATTTAGAATATATGTTTATATGTGTAGCGCTGTGGGATAAAGCACTGGACTGCAAGGTCACTTTGAACTGCTAGTTTGGCAGATTCAAGGTCATTATAAGTCAGCTATAACTCAACAACACTTAACAACAGCAATGATATATTTACATATATAAAATCTTGAATTATTATATCATGGAAACTGTTGATTACAAAGACTGAAATAAACAAGCAAAATGTTTTTTAAGTGAAAATAATTGTGGTGCTGAAAGGTCAGTACTGGACTTCGAACCACAAGGTCTGCATTCAAATCCACCAGATGTTCCTCAGAAACCCTACACAGAACTGACTAGATGGCACTTACTAATAACAGTTTTTAGACTCCTGGTGTGGCACTGTAGGATCACCACTGGACTAGGAACCACGAGGTCAGTAGTTCAAACCCCCCATTTACGAGACAGAACATACTCAACTGTGTTTTTAACAACAAAAATAACAATTATTTGACAGACACAAATATTTAAATGACTAATTTTGCCAGTATGAAGGAAGAATATAGATTAATATTTGGACAACCAGACTGCTTTCCAAACTGTACATTATTTTATGGCCCTGGGACATTGGAATATTTAATTTTATTACTAGGAAATAATTATTCACTAGTAATCTATATCAGTCTAGTTAGCTACTGTCTAGTGAACTCTGACTTAGTCTAGTTAGGCTTGTACAAATTCCAGTATTTATTTTAACAGAGTGAATTTCAGTGATCAGTAATACCAGCGTTGGGAAGACAGAAGAACACAAAATTAATCCTGAAATATTAATTGTAAGAAACAACCTCTATTCCTAGGGCTCAGGAAACAAAGATAAATGTTTTGGTTTTATCAATACTAGAAGATCAGCAGAGGTTCCTCAGAAAGCTTAGACTCAGACATCTTTCAGAGAAGGAAAAATTCAATTGCTACTTGTACTTCTGATGAGGTACAACAAAGCTAGTTTGGGGAGAGTTGCTGTGGTGAGGTGCTGGGACATGTCTGACAAAACATCAGGGAAACATTGCCTTCCATTTTCTGTGTCTTCCTCTATCAAAGAAGGCTAGCCAGAAGTTATCTGGTACATAAAGATGTGATTTGCAGAGTCCCAGAAGCCAGGGTCACAAAACAAAATATAGAACAGAGAGAAACTAGCTTATAATCGACACAGTATTTCATGAAATCCAGTCTAAAAAACTGCATAAGCAAGCCTTGCAATACTGAAGACATAAGTCAAATGAATATGATCATTTGTCCTGGCATGTTACACAATTGTGAACCTCATGAAGGGAGGATTTAAATTCTCTTCTAAGAATTATGGCCTTAAATTCAACTTTCTTTTAGACATCTCTAATACCTTTTGTGAATTGGGTGAATAACATCAGCTTTATATCAACAATTATATACATTTTGTTTCATTTCAATATTTACAATCCCCTAAATGTAACATAATTTATCCCAGCACCTCATGTTTCCTGCTTCCATTTCTCCTTCTTTCCTATCCCTTTTGAACTTGGTCCTTGGATAAATGCTGTTCTTTTGATTGCAAATGTTTGATTATTCTAAGGTATGTGTACTTCACTAGTGTTATAATTTCCCTTTGTTGTTGTTAAGTGCTGTTTAATTGGTTCCCACTCACAGCAACCCTGTAAAGGCTTTCCAAGGAGTGGCTCATGAGTTTGAACAGCCAACCTTGAGATTCAAACCAAGCTTGTAGTCCAACACACTAACCCACAGTGCCACACAGTTCCCCTTTGAACCTGTTTAATTGGCTGAAAATTGAACCAGGGGAGAATTCAGGTCCAGACTTCAGTACTGACTAAAGGCCATGAACATATCAAGGATTCCACCAGTCTCGATTCACCCAGTAAGCCTGATCTCTTTTCTATGGTTTTGAGTTCTGTTCCACATTTTCCTTCCATTCTAGCAGGATGTTCTAGCGTAATCCTTATCAGAACATTTGGTTGTGGTATCTATGTCTGGTGTCAGGATCATGAAGACTGATACTCAAATGGTGCCTTTCTTGACTGACTAATTGCTTCTAAATTGCTTGGATTTTTATCACCCCCTGTGCTTTCAGGTAGGGAGAGAAAAATAGTTGCACCTTAGATGGCCACTCATGAGCTTTTAAAATTCTAGTCATCACTCACCAAAGTATGATCTGGAACATTGTCGTGGTGGACTATGTTATGTCAATTGACCATGGTGTCCCCTGACATTACAGTATGGAATCCCCAGGCTTAGTCATTTATTTCCTCTGAGTATTTGGTTATATCTTAGACATTTTCATAACTTTTTTCCCTGTCTGCTCCATCACATTCATGCATATGTTTGCAGCAAAGGTACCCACATGCAGATATATATATATAAACTATATATATATTAGTGGATATACTTTCACTTTCTGTCCCATAACTGTTAACCCTGCATGTCTATCCATACATCTACTCCTAAGTCATCATAATTGCAGGACTGTGTAGTTTATAATTATCTCTTTTGCTATTAATTCTTACCCACCTCCCAGGGTCATCCTTGCCAACATCTTTTTTTTTTTTTTTTTTTTAGCTTAGATTCCTCCTATTCTATATTGATTTCCCCTCCACCCATGTTAACAAATGTCTACACTACACAACTTTGTTGTTGTTATTAGCTGCTACTAAGTCCAATGCAATTCATAGCAGTTTTACATACAATAGAACAAAACATTACCTGGTACTTTGTCATCCACATAATCTTTAGCATGTTCAAGATGACAACCCATAACATGAAAAGTCACTCTTGTTTTTCTTGGCCATCAACTTTACCTATCATGATGGTCCTCTTTCAGTGTTTGATCCCTCATGATGACATGTACAAAACAAGCTACTTAGATGAAATTTTGAAGTGCTAGATAAAATATTCAATGTATAATATTTATGATCATATGACCAGGATTTTCTTCTAAGACTATTTTGCTTTACTGATATTTTCACTGTGTTGTTATTCTTGTTGCTTTTAGATGCCATTAAGTCAGCTCCAAAAATTAATGATAGTATTCACAACAGAACAAAGTACTCATCAGTCTTCGGCCATCATCATAATTGTTGTGTTTGAGCCAATTGTTGCTACCACTGTGTCAATCCATCCTGTTGAGATTCTTCCTCTTTTTTCTCTGACTCTCCACTTTTTCCAAAATGATGTCCCTCTGCAAGATCTGGTGTCTCCTAACATGTCCAAAGTGTAAGAGATGAAGTCTCACCGTTATTGTCCTTAAGTTGAATTATGGTTTTACTTCTTCCAACACAGATTTGTTATTTCAGTAGCGATAATACTTTCAATATTCTTCTCCAACATTATGAATCAATTGTATATTTTCTTTTATGGTTTTCCTTATTCATTATACAAATTTTATATACATATGAGTCATTTGAAAACACCATGGCTTGGGTCAGCCATACCTTAGTGCTCAAATTTACGTCTTAGCTTGCAAACACTTTAACGAGCTGATTCTCTTAATGTAATAAACCATTTGATTTCTTGATTGCTGCTTCCATGAGCATTGATTATGAATCCAAACAAAATGTTAAAGAAGGTATTTGCAGTGAAGTAGTCATTGGTCTTGCAATATTTCATGATGCAATCTCCAGCATAATTTCTATCACGAAGGTCTATTTTCAAAGTATGATACATCCTGTTTGTTTCCAGCTTTCACATTCCAATCACCAGAAATTATCAATGCATCTTGTTTGTCTGTCATACTTATCTTGTGAAGTGCTGTGGAGTTGGTTCAGACTCAGCAACTCTGTATAGGGTTTTTGATGAGTGACTGGTGAGTTTCAACCACGAACCTTGCAGTTCAAACCAACCTTGCAGTCCAATGCTTATCCTAAGCACCACATCAGTAACCCATACATATCCATACGTATATAATTTTTATTAGACTTCATGTGATTGTTGTTTTCCTTTATGAAATGTCTAATCTCATTCACCTTAAACAGCTTTATGTTACAGGAAGTAGTTATTCAAGGTTTATAAGATTAGTTGGAAACATCTGCTTATAAGTCAATGCTTTATCTCTGCACATTTCATTATAATCTTTGATTTTGTCCTCTTGAACTGCCTTTGAAATTTTTTCTTCAGCTTTTTAAATTTATCTTTTTTCATTTGTTTTAGCTTCTCTATGTTCAAGAGCAAGTTTCAGAGTACCTTCGGACATTTTGATGGTCCCTTCTTGAGATATTCTGTAAATTCAGGTGGGATGTACTCAACATCATATTTTGACTTTCATAGATTTGTTTTAATTTACTGCAACTTCAACTTGAATTTGCATATGAGCAATTGATGATCTAGTCTACTGTGAGATGTTTGTCTTATTTTGTCTGATGGTGTTGAGCTTCTCTATCATCTCCTGTTTAGAAATGCAGTTGATTTGATTCCTGATAAGGTCCACGTGTGTAGTACTTTATAAGGGGATAAAATATTACTCATCTTTTTGTATCAGTAGCTGCATTGTGGTATATACTTGTAAAAATTAAAACAATAATAAAACTGTTTTCTGTATTACTTTTCTTGTAATATTTAAATAAAATGTGAAGAAAATTGCCAGACATCCTAAAAGACACACACTATACATATTTCTTAGATTTTTGTTTTGCAGTTTATAAATCTATTTATAAAATAAATTTAAAATATTCACATATCAGATTTTTGTACAATTCAATATAGTACCTAAAGAAACTATCTCAATAATCAATATGTCTATATTATCAGTATTCTTGTACTGCTATTATTCCTGTAGCCACATAAGGGAAATGCTTTATATTGAATATTTCACTTTTGTTCTAGTGTTATTAAGTGCCATAGATTCATTTCTGACTCATCATGATCTTGTATAGGGTTTTCCATGGATCAGCTGGTGTGTTTGAACTGCCAACCTTGTAGTTTGGATTTCGAAGTCATGTTTATCTTACATTGCCACACCAGGAGACTGTGTGTTAGATTAGACCTTCATGTCTTTCAACAAATTGACAAGAGCACATTAGATCAAATCATGACTTAAAATAGTACTTATTTACATTTCTCTGATACATATATGTAAAAAAGATTAAGAAATACTCATTAATTATAACAGATATTTACATAGGCAGTTGCAGGGCATGAATTAGCTAATTAGTGTACCTCTTCCTCAGTTCTAAAAGTTATACATTGGCTGTTTGACTTTTACCATAAAATTTCATTAAGAAACAAAAAGGATAGTGTAAATATCACTAAAAAAACAAAACAAAACAAAAAAAAACAACAACTATATACCTAATCATAAAATGATCTTACTTTAATTTTAATTATTATTAAAACCTCTTTGTGACATATCTTCCTAATTATGGAAGCAATTTTAGCAAGTTACACTTAGACTTTATGTATATAGTACATTGTTTTCTGTTTCTTCTTTGTTTTTTCTTGTTTGTGTACACTATATGGCATAACAAATACATTATATCTTAGAATAATGCTTCAGAACTTTGATTCATGGGATAAAGCAATTAATTTATGATGATAAAATATTTATTGTGGAGAAAGCATATTTACCACCCCATTTCATTTAAAAAAAAAAACAAAAAACTAATTTTGAGTTTAAGGAGGACATAGAGAGAAAATATAGACAAAAATAGACATAGGATTAATTAATAGTCCAAAATAAAACACTTGTGATGTTTTTAGTCACTAGAATTTTATATATAAACTTTTCAAGTTAGCAAATTCATCATGTACTTTGGGGGGAAAAATTATGAAAAACTATTATCAAATAAAGGTAGCAAAAACATGTTTTTTTCTCCAGACATTCAACATTAACAAACAAAAAAGTAATTCATTAGGTTAAAGAAATTATACTTCTTAAATGATTGACTACCAATTGATTCCAAAGTAGATATGTAAGGAGCAATATCATTGCTGATGTCAGGTGAATTTTGGCTGAAAGCAAATACCAGAAATATATTTATGTGTATTTTTTTATTATGCAAAGGCATTCAACTATACGGATGATAAAAAGGTTTGTTTCCTCTTTTGAGCTACTGCATCCATAGACAAAGGCCAAGTTGATCAAATTGTATCAGATTACTCTTTTTTTTCCCTCTTCTTTCTTCTTCTAGTTGAGCTCTGATCATCTACCCAATTAAAGCCAGGTCGAGTGGGTATTATCTGCAAGTGTGGATGTTCTTATGCATATGCCCTCTCTTCTTGTCAGTTGGATGCTTCACTTTCCACTCTAGTCCTCTGTGGCTATGTTACTGACTCTGGGCCCAAGAGTCCCCAGGTCTTGCCATACCACTGGCCAACTAGGTCTCCAGCTGGGTTCATCCATGTTATGTGGTGGCTTGCTGCTTCCTTGTTATTCTTCAAGGTAGCATAGTATTCCATTGTGTGTATGTACCACAGTTTGT
>NW_006408796.1:48141-49491 GCF_000296735.1 Chrysochloris asiatica | reverse complement strand
GGAATAGGAGAGAGAGAAAAAGGATGGAGGGCAGGAAAAACCAGACTAAGTCTGGGTCCTAAAAACAGCCACTCATTCCCACTTGACTGGAAAAGTTCAAGGCAGGATAGGCTGGTTCACTTCTGCTTCTGTGACCTCTGACCAGCTAATGGAGCCACTTTGAAGTGGGCAACCGTGTTCTCAGACTAGATTCCACATTCCTTTGACCTCTCGCTTTCATTTCAGGGTCGGAGTTCTAGAACAGTTGCTCCTTCCTTCTTTGTCCATGTGAAGCAGAGAACACAAAGAGCTGCAAGGAGGACAGTCAGTGGGCCAGGCTGTTTACTACGGGGCAGCCAGGGGACTGCAGCCAGGGCAGCCTAGACCAGTTCAGCTCCAAAGGCAGGTGGGAGCTAAAGACCCATCTCCTCCAACACAGAGGATACAGCCAGAGCCCACAGAGAAAGAAGCCCATGGTGAGGGGGTGAGAGCTCTATGTCCAGGCCCCAGGAAGGCTCTGCTACTGGTCTCTGAAGCAAAGGCAGAAAACCATGGAGACCGGCAGGGAAGGAAACCCTTGACAGAACCCTTTTAATAAAGGAACTTCCACCCGCTCCCAATCCTCCATGGAAGGGTGAGACCTTGATGTAACACAGTAGGAAGTGTCCTCTCTGGCTTTTAGGAGAACAGCTGAAGCTGGGACTTAGGGGTCCACTCCAGGGCACTTTTCACCACAACCAGAGCTACTGCTCCAAGCGCCACGGTCAGCCCCATCACTCACTGCCAGTTTCACGAAGCGGTTGGTCCTTGGATTGGTCAGGACATCTTTTGTTGGGTCTTCGGGCCGAAGAAGTCTCCAAAACCTCTGCCGCAGCACCATATCAGGTCTCTGCTGGGCAGACGCCAGCTCAAAGTCTTTGAAGGTAGAGGCTGCCGTTCTCTCGGCCTGCTGTTGGGCAGCTGCCTCCCGAGCAAGTTCAGATGGCGGAAACTGAACAAAGAGGTCTCCTGCTCTACTGATGAGCATCTCATAGGGCAGGTCCTGAGGAATCTGGGACAACAGGTGGTGGACCGAAGACAAGTCGCAGTCGCAGTCCAGGACTTCCTGCTCACGATGTAACACAATCACAGCTGCAAAGAAAATGGGCATCAGTGGGAGGCAGGCCAGGAAGAAGTCGTATAACCGCACGACGTGCCTCAAGTTGGACAGGACATGCCCAAACCAGGTGATGAGCCAGCTAAGGGCAAAGATGGTCCCCACCTCAGCGCTCTGCATGAAGTCATGGAGTTCTGGATTCACCTGGTCAATGATGGGCATCAGATAGTTTAATATATGCTTGGTGTTGTCCATTGTTGGATCCATGAAATCCC
>NW_006408796.1:45647-46187 GCF_000296735.1 Chrysochloris asiatica | reverse complement strand
ATGCCCTCTCTTCTTACCAGCCGGTAGCTTCACTCTCCACTCCAGTCCCCTGTGGCCATGCCACTGACTCTGGGCCCAGGAGTCCCCAGCTCTTCCCACACTGCTGGCCAACCAGGTCTCCACTCGGGTACTCAGAGGCCTATTGAACATTGTACTTGCCGCTACTTTGCTGTTTTTATCTCACTTCCCATTATCGGTGATGAGTGTGGTCACTAATCAGAGCATGTATTTCCGTTGAGTCTTAGTCTTGGAAGTGGATTTGTACTGAGGGGATACGACCATTTGCCTTGATGTTTCCTGGGCAAGCAACTTGTTTGTTCTTGCCGTAACAGTCCGTCTGCCTCTATTGTTTTGTATTTTTCCTTTAGGTCTTTCCTTCAAGAAGTAACTTCTGTTCTTCTAGCATCTCCAGGCTGGCCTGCTCATCCTTTCAAGTGGATATTTCCCAACTCTGGAGATCTGGATGTGGTTCACGCCTCTACCTATAGTCTTATGTATTGCAAAGGCTCCGCAAGAAGCCTCCTTCACTGGGCACGTTGT
>NW_006408796.1:12011-12540 GCF_000296735.1 Chrysochloris asiatica | reverse complement strand
TTTGCATAAAGGAAAATCATATTTTCTGTGCCTAACACTGTTTCTATTCTGTACTTTCTTATGTGTTGCTTCTTTGAAGTATTAGTCTAACTTGAAACCTGGTGGTGGCTTGAGTAGAGTGTGATTTAAATACATGAAAAATTGTAGTGACTTGAGCACATGTGGAACTTGAGTTACTCTCTCTTATTCTCTAAGACTGTGGTTCAAAAGAGCAGGGTTTGATGGCAGATAAGAGAAAAGCGTGGTGCAGACTTCTGACCATAATAATACAGAATACCGGATGAAGCAGATTCAGGGGACAGACCCAGAACTCTGAACTGCATATAAAGTAATATTTAGAAGGATTGAAGGTTTTCTTCTAGTAGGATTTGTAGCAGAAGCAAGAAAGGTGGCATTTTCTGATCTGCAGCTGCCAGTGGTGGCTCGACCAGTGATCTTGGGCATGATGGAGCAGGAATAAGATCAGAGGAATGCTCCCACCACGGAGATCTGACTGATAGTTGGACATAAAAGTGTGAATATTTTTCTT
>NW_006408796.1:10688-11688 GCF_000296735.1 Chrysochloris asiatica | reverse complement strand
TTCTTTTGTTCCACTTTAACCTTGGAGGGACTCTTTCTTTCCCTATGTTACCCAAGAAGAGACAGGAATTGTCATATAGCCAAGCTACAATCACACCCCTATAAAATCCCATGATCCAGGCAGAGCCAATACAAGCTGCTATTCACCAGATAGACAGCCAACACCTGCTACAGTTACTCTGAATTGAGCAGTAAGAAAAGTGAAAAGGAAGTCCATTTCCTGACCACATTTACCTGGAGTCCATCAGAAAGCTTAATACTATATCAACATACATTCATCTAATTATTGAAAACCCATCTAGTTATTGAAAATGCCAAAGAGACAGTGGAATATTTTGGCATATGTCCAGAAGTAAGATGGAGTAGCTGAAACAAATGAGCTGCAGGTAGACCCAGACTTCCCATTGGAAGGAGGCAGGCTTTGGAATTCCCTGAGAAGGAATTCAGGAGAATGATATTGAGGTGCATAGAAAGGGTGAGAAATGCTTCATAGAAAGGGTGAGAAAAATAAGGAAGCATTCAGGAAAGTGCTTCAAGAACAATTAAATAAGATAGAAACAACTTTGGGAACAATTCAAAACATGACAAAAGAGGTCCAAATGATTAATAATAAAATATCATCAGTGGAAAATACACTGAATGGACAAAGGAGTAGAATTGAAGAGATGGAAGCCAGAACCAACTAGCTGGAAGACAAATCTCTCAATACTGCTAAGAAAGGAAAGCAAGCAGAAAATAAAGAATAGAAAAATCTGAAGAAGGTCTAATATTCATGTGGGACAACATGATGAGGAATAACTTGAGAATCACTGGAATTCTGGAACAGGAAGAATCACAGAAGACGACAGAGGAGATAGAGTTGCTGAAAGAAAATTTCCCTAACGTCCTGAAACATGAAAAGATAAGTATTCATGAAGCTCAACGAACTCCAGGAAGGATAGATCCCAAAGAAAACACCCAAGACATATCATAACCAAGCTCTCCAAAATCAAAGGTAAGGA
>NW_006408796.1:8517-9191 GCF_000296735.1 Chrysochloris asiatica | reverse complement strand
AAATACAACATGATAGGATGAGTGCAAAACTAGTGTTCTCCCATGTAAGCTATCACACAACTCACAATATAAGCTTTGAAATAAATAAATAGTACAAAATGAAAGCAAAGCTGCTGCCCAAACTAAGAGGTATGGCTACCATGCCCAAGAAGCAAAAGAACAGAGCCTATTGGTGTCAAGAGGTTGTAGATACCACTCAGACAGATAAGGAAAATGGGACCACCTAACGCTGAGGTCACCCAATGATGCCATCCTTATAGGTTGAAAAGGTCAAGCAGAAGGGCTGAGAAGTTTTCAACTAGAATCCAGGAAACATGACCAGCACCTAGAGTGGAGGGCAGAATCATGGCTAGATGGGCTCATAGGACAGAGGGTTATTTCAAATCTGTAGAGCAAATGGCATTTGTTCTGTTGCCTTGGGGACTTGCTTGGTGACCATCATTATTTCTTTCTTTCCAGTGTCTTCCATTTGTAATGAAAATGTCTAACATTGTACTTTGGAAACAGATAACTTTTAGCCTAAATTTTAAAGTTTCACAGATGAAGATAAATTTTGCCCAAGGATGAAATGTACCTCAAATGTTACCCACATTTTGTTGGTGGTGGAGTGCTGTGTAGGTGGTTCTGACTCAGCCTCCTGAATAGTGTTTCGGAGACTCTGAATCTTTATGGGA
>NW_006408796.1:5643-7432 GCF_000296735.1 Chrysochloris asiatica | reverse complement strand
TGCTCCTCGGAAACCCTACACAGGGTCGCTATGGGTCAGAAATGACCAGAAGACACTTAACAACAACAACAAATATACACGTATTTTGTTTTCCTGCTAAATAAAATGAACTTCACAAGTAAATTAAAACACAAACATTTAAACTAAGCATAAACAAATACAATGGTGAAATAAAATTTTGAGGCTTTAAATGAATTTTTCTATGACACATTGGTTTATAAGTGAAGAATAAAAGAAAAAGAAAAGACAAGCAACACACAAAAAAATGCAATCACTATTTAAAAACTTCGGTGTCCTCTGAGAGATCATTACAAATTATGTCTGGATAATAGAACTGTAGTCTCAATAACTCAGTCAATAAAGATTGTCATGCTATGCAGCAGAATTCAAGAACAGATAGTGACAGATTGCATAATATAGTTGAAAGGGCAACAATTCAAGATTACTAATTCTCCTTCCATCATTAACAAGCTATCAAAATTTAATGAAACCACCATTTGTACTTTTCAATATCCTTATCTCCAAATGTAACATTGAAATTTTACTTTAAGATTAATGTGACAGGGCTTTAAAAAAAGACCACACACGCAGACATTCTAAGCATATACACTTGTATTTGCTTTGAATGTCTGCGTGTGTGGTCTTTTTTAAGAATATAAGAGTTTTGTTTGTGAACCTAGTTTTAATTCTTCCCCAATTACTGATCAGTAATTGGACTATAAAAGAAGTTTTGATACCTTTGAATAATGGTGCTGGCAAAGAAAATTGAATAAACCATTAACTTCCAGGAGAACAAGCATACATATGTTGTAACAAAGTCTCCCCAGGAAGGGATTTTTCATGCATAGTAAAGCAGTCATTACCTTGTTAGGTGCCTTTGAGTCAGCTCTGACTAATAGTGACACCATGTACAACAAAAGGAAACACTGTGCATCTTAACAGTTATTTTGTTTGAATCCATTGTTGTGGTCCCTGTGATAATCCATCTATTCAAGATCTACCTCTTTTTCTTTGATCCTCTACTTTAACAAATATGATGTCCTTTTTCAGAGACTGGTCGCTTCTGATAACATGTCTAAAGTATGTGATATGATGTTTTGCCATCCTGGCTTCTAAGAAGCATTCTGGCTGTACTTCTCAGAAGACAGATTAATTCTGGCAGTCCATGTTACTTTCAACAATGTTCTCCAACACCACATCTGAAAGGAATCAATACTTTTATGGGCATCCTTAATCAATTAGCTAACAGTCACATGCATATGAGGCTATTGAAAACATTACATCTTGGGTCAGGTACACTTTAGTCTTCAAAGTAACATGTATTCTTCAACAATAGCATTTACAATATTGTTGTTGTGGTTAAGTGTCATGGAATCAATTTGGGTTATAGAGATCCTGTATAGGGTTTTTGAGGAGTAGTTGGTGAGCTAAAATAAAATGTAGCCTATGATAATCCCAGGATGGTGTAGACAGTAAATTTCTCAATTGTTGTTGTTAGGTGCCATTGAGGTCACACCTACTCAAAGTGACCCTATAAACAACAGAACAAAACACATCTTATGCCTGTGACAACATAGTAATTTCAACAATTACTGGACTAAAATTTGGCAGATTAAGTCTACACAAGGTGATTTGTAAGACATATGTGCCCATCTGCTACTAACAGGTTGTTGTTGTTGTTAGGTGCCATCGAGTAAGTACCGACTCAGCAAGTTTATGCACAATAGAATGAAACACTACCCAATCCTGGGCCAACCTCACACTTATTGCAATGCTTGAGCCCATTGAT
>NW_006408796.1:3275-3737 GCF_000296735.1 Chrysochloris asiatica | reverse complement strand
ATCTCTAAATTCAGGTGGCATATATTCAAGATCAGACTATGGCTATCTTGAACATGTTTTCATTTTCTTCAGCTTCAGTTTGAGTTAGCATATGAGTAATTTATGGTCTGTTCTACAGTCTGCCCCTGGCCTTGTTTTTATTAATGGCATTGAGTCCCACGTCTCTTTATGCAGACGGAATCAATTTGATTTCTATGTAATCCATTAGTTGAGGTCCATGTGTATAGTTATCTCTTATGCTGTCTAAAGAAGGTATTTGAAGTGAGCAAGTTATTGATTTTACAGAATTCTATTATATGATCTCCAGCATCATTTCTATCACCAAGGACATATATTCCAAGTACTGATCCTTCCTCTTTGCTCCCAACCTTTGCATTGCAATCACCAGTAATGATCAATACATCTTAATTGCATGTTTGATCAATTTCAGATTGAAGACATTGGTATAAGCCTGGGACCCAT
>NW_006408796.1:2662-3175 GCF_000296735.1 Chrysochloris asiatica | reverse complement strand
CTCTGGTCTTTGGTCTTTAGTGCTTAATATAACAACTCTGTTCTTCAGATCATCTCTAAATTCAGGTGGCATATATTCAAGATCAGACTATGGCTCTCTTGGACATGTTTTCATTTTCTTCAGCTTCAGTTTGAGTTAGCATATGAGTAATTTATGGTCTGTTCTACAGTCTGCCCCTGGCCTTGTTTTTATTGATCGCATTGAGTCCCACGTCTCTTTATGCAGACGGAATCAATTTGATTTCTATATAATCCATTAGGTGAGGTCCATGTGTATAGTTATCTCTTATGCTGTCTAAAGAAGGTATTTGAAATGAGCAAGTTATTGATTTTGCAGAATTCTATCATGTGATCTCTAGCATCATTTCTATCACCAAGGCCATATATTCCAAGTACTGATCGTTCCTCTTTGCTCCCATCCTTTGCATTGCAATCACCAGTAATGATCAATACATCTTAATTGCATGTTTGATCAATTTCAGATTGAAGACATTGGTATAAGCCTGGGACCCAT
>NW_006408796.1:0-2185 GCF_000296735.1 Chrysochloris asiatica | reverse complement strand
TCAATTCTTTTATGGTCTTCATTGTTCATGGTCCAACTTCGCATGCACATGAGGTTATTGAAAATATCATTACTTGGGTCAAGTGCACCTTAGTCCTCTAATTCAGATCTTGGTTCTTCAACTTTTAAAGAAGTCTTGTGCAGGAAATTTACCTAATGTAATAAGTCATTTAATTTATTGTCTGCTGATTCCAAGAGTGTTGATGGTTGATCCTAGTAAAATGAAGTCTTTGACAACTATTTTTGTTCCATTTATCATGATTTTACCTGTTCGTCCAGTAGTGAGGACTTTTGTTTTCTTTACATTGAGATACAATCCATACAGATGGCTGTGGCCTTTGATCTTCAAAAGTAAAAATTTTATCTCCTGTTTGCCTCCAGCAAGTAAAGTTGTATCATCTGCATATTGCAGGTTGTTAATGAGTCTTCCTCCTATCCTGATGCTGTGTTTTCTTCATATAATCAAGCTTCTTGAACTATTTGCTCAGCATAGAGATTGAATAAGTATGGTGAATATATTCTATCCAACTTTCACATGCATACGAGGTTATTGAAAGTACCATGGGTCAGGCAAACCTTAGTCCTCAAACTGACATTTTTCCCTTCAACACTTTAAAAAATGTCTTGTGCAGCAGATTTACTTAATGCGACATGTCATTTGATTTCCTGACTGCTGCTTCCATGAGTGTTGATAGTTGATCCAAGAAGTATGAAGTCCTTGACAACTTCAATCTTTTGTCCATTGATAAGAATGTTTTTTATTGGTCCACTGGTGAGGATTTTTGTTTTCTTGACATTGAGACGGAATCCATACCAAAGGCTGTGCTCTTTGATCTTCATCAGTAAATGTTTTAAGTGCTCTTCACTTTCAACAAGCAAGGTTGTATCATCTGTATATCGCAGGTTGTTAATGACCCTTCCTTCAATCCTGATGCCATGTTTTTCTTCATATAACCCAGCATCTCAGATTATATGCTCAACATACAGGTTGAATAAGTATGGTGAAATTTTTAACCCTGTTGCACAACTTTTTAAATTTTAAACCATTCAGTTTTCCCATGTTCTGATAGAACAACTATTTCTTGGTCCAGGTACAGATTTCTCATGAGCACAATTAAGTGTTTGGGAACACTCATAATTCACAATGTTGTCCATAGCTTGTCATGAACCACACAATTGAAAGCCGTTGTGTAGTCTATAAAGCACAGTTAAACATCTTTCTGATATTCTCTGCTTTCAGCCAAGATCTATCAGACATCAGAAATGATATCCCTCATTCCACAGCCTTTTCTGAATCTGGCTTGGACCTCTGAAAGTTCTCTGTCAATGTATGATTGTAGCCATTTCTGTATTTCCTTTAGCAAAAGTTTAATCACATGAGATATCAAAGAGATTGTCCGATGATTTCCTCATTCCATTGAGTCACCTTTCTGTGGAATGGGCACAAATACAGATCTCTTCCAATCAGTAGGCCAAATAGCTGTCCTCCAAATTTCTTGACAGAGATGAATGAGTGCCTCCTGTGCTGCCACACTTTCTTGAAATATTTCAATTTTTATTCCATCAATTCCTGGTGCCTTGTTCTTTACCAATTCCTTCAATGTCCTTGGACTTCCTCCTTCAGTATCATTGGCTCTTGGTCATATGCTACCTCTTGAAATGGTTGAACATTATCCATTTCCTTTTAATACAATGATTCTGCATATTCCTTCCATCTTCTTTTGATGCTTTCTGCATCCTTCAATAATTTTCCCAGAGAAATTTTCATAACAAAAGTTGAGGCTTTAATTGTTTCTTCAGTTCCCCCAGCTTGAGAAATACTGAGCATGTTCTTTTTTTGGTTTTCTGATTCCAGATCTTTGCACATTTTGTTGTTATATTTGGCTTTATCTTCTCGAGCTGATCTTTAAAATTTTCTGTTCAGCTCTTGGACCTCCTTATTTCTTCCATTTAAGAGAAGGCTTAAAAAAAAGTTTATGGAAAACAAGAATTAAATGATAATGAATGTTATCATAATAATAACACACAGGACACGTACACACACAAATGATGTTAGGTACCATCAAGTCAGTAAGTACCTGCTCATAGTGTCGGTATGCACAACAGAAGGAAACATTGCCTATTCCTGTGCCAACCTTACAATTATTATTACGTTGAGCCAGTTGATGCTTCCACTCTGACAGTCA
>NW_006408795.1:3842852-3865512 GCF_000296735.1 Chrysochloris asiatica | reverse complement strand
CATCCCCTGAACCTGCTTGGTCGGGTATTCTGTGTTGTTGTTGGCGGAGCTCTCTGCTATACGTCCACCCGATCCGCCATCTTGTTTGTTCTCCTATAGATGGGCTTTTATGGATTAATTGAATTGAGAGGCTATTTCCACAGCAAATTTTGTCTAGGCTGTTAAATATCTCTGGCACATTGAGGGCTGTCCAGCACTAAGAATGAACTTCTGAAGTCAGTAGGTGGGGTCAGAGCAGGGACCTTCAGGGTCATTTTATTCTACTCAGTCCCCTGCCCCATATTCTCTTAGAGAAAAGGATTTCTTCTCAATTTTTCGGTAGGAGCATGCTGTTGTATACTAGACGCTGCTAGTGGTGATGTTTTCTTTGCATTGAGATGCAATCCATACCGAAGTCTGTGCTCTTTGATCTTCATCAATAAATACTTTAAGTCTTCTTCACTTTCTGCAAGCAAGGTTGTATCATCTGCATATCGTAGGTTGTTAATGAATCTTCCTCCAATCCTGATGCCACATTTTTCTTTATAGAACCCAGCTTCTCGGATTATTTGCTCAGCATACAGGTTGAATTAGTATGGTGAAAGAATACAACCCTGTCGCAAACCTTTATTAATTGTAAACCCTCACCTCTGGACCAATAAATAACATTTTTATCAATGGAGAAAAGATTGAAGTTGTCCACGACCAGTTTGGAGACTAAGGTGTGCCTGACCCAAGCCATGGTATTTTCAATAACCTCATATGCATGCAAAAGCTGGGCAATGAATAAGGAAGATTGTAGAAGAATTGATACTTTTGAGTTATGGTGTTGGAGGAGAATATTGAAAGTGCCGTGGGCTGCCCATAGAACAACCAACAGCTCTGTGTTGGAAAAAGTGCAGCCAGAGTATGCCTTGGAGGCCAGGATGGCCACACTTTGTCTCTCATACTTTGGACATATTGTTAGGAGGGACCAGTTGCTGGAGAAGGATATCATGTTTGGTAGGGTGGAGGGTCAGAGAAAAAGAGGAAGACCCCTAGTGAGAAGGATTGGCAAAGTGGCAGCATCAATGGGCTCAAGCATGGCAACAATTGTGAGGTTGGCCCAGGATCAGGCAGTGTTTCATTCTGCTGTGCATAAGGTAACGATGAGTCGGTACTGACTCAATGGCATCTAATAACAGCAACAAGTGGTGATGTGGGCGTTGCTGATTTAAGTAGACTTCACTAATGAGGGGAATTTGAACAGAGAATTAACTAAAGACATGTGGCTATCTGGAAGGAAGGACTTTGCTGGCAGAGAGAACAGCTGGGGACAAAGTCTTGAGGTTGGAGTGTGCTTGCTTGACTCAAGGAGCAGCAAGAAGGCTGGAGCAACTAAAGCCAAGAAAATGGGGATAAGGAGTAATAGGAGATGGATCAGAGAAGTAATAGGGGCCAGCATAGGAAGGGATAATACGAGTTATTGGGAAGACCTTGAATTTAATGCTGAGGAAGACAGCAAGTTGTTGAACGTCTGAATTAAGTGAGGTATTTGAATTTGCTTTTACATTTCTTTTGAAAGAATACCAAATTATAGAAAAGCTTCCAATTTCTGCCCCAGACCATTTGAGGATGAGCTGCTCACCTCTCATCTTGCCCAAATTCTTTAGTATGTGTTTCCTACTGATAAGGACTTTCTCTTAACTACAATGCAATCACCAAAACCAGGGCATTGACACCGATCAATTACTACCATTTGATCCTCATTCTTGAATAAGGAATTACCAATTGTTCACATGTCCTTTACAGCAAACGAGTCCAGTTCAGAATCATGAGCGACTTTTAATTTCCTGTCTTCTTCGTCTCCTCCATCTAGAATGTTTTCTGACTTTTTCATTGGTTTTTACGGCTCGGATATTTTGAGAATTACAGTCTAGTTTTTTTGCTGAATGTCACTCAGTTTGAGCTTGTTTAATGTTTACTCCACCTGTCATTTCTTGGAAACCCTTGTACAGGATTGCTATGAGTCAGAACCAACTTGATGGCACTTAACAACAACAACTGCAATTTTTCCTCATGATTAAATTCCATTTATGATATTTGTCTGAGTTATCTAGTGCTGCTATAACAGAATTGTCACAAGTTACTGGCTTTATCAAACAAATTTATTCTCTCACTGTTTAGCCAGCTAAAAATCTGAATTCACGATGGGGAAGGCTTTCTCTGTTTTTGTTGACTCACACTTTAGGAAGAAGGTTCTTGTCTCTGTTCAGTACCTGTTGGTGCCACATTCCTTGAAGATCTCCATGTGTCTTGGCATCAATCTTCCCCTGGACCTTGGAGGTTCTCAGCACAAGGACTTGGGTCCAAAGGACGTGCTACCCATCTGACTCTTTTCTCATAGTGGTAGTACGCCCCCTTTCTTTGCTTGCTTCTCTCTCCTTTTAGATCTTGTAAGATAAAAGGTGTTATAGACCACATCCCAAGGAAACTCCACTTATATTGGGTCAAGACTGTGATGGGATTAAGGGTATTGCATCCCACCCTTAATTCTTGAGATCACACCAGGGGGAAACATTATATAACTGCCAAATCCCTTGAAATTATTGTCCAGCCAAGTTAACACTTGTTTTGGGAGAATACAGTTTCATCTGTGACAGCATCCTAGATGGGAATGTCACAGAAGGGACGCTGTGTTCTTCTCATTGCCTACTATGAGGTAATACCATATTTGGTTTGTCCCAAAATGAATGCTGTTCACTTCGACTACCTGATTTGGTTGCATCCAAGTTTCTGCTCTGGACAGTGATTCTTTTTTCCTTTGTAATTACTAACTATTTTGTGGAAAGATACTTTGAAATGATGGAGGTAGCCTCTTCCTTATCAAACTTTCAATTTATCAGTTTTTTATTAGTACAAACTCATGGGTTCCTATTGTATTTAATGGGCCGTAATCTGTACTTTTTTTTGGATGGGTAAATTGCCCAGTGGGGCCCCTTGAGGCTGGCTTCTGTGTTCTTTTATCAGGGCTTCATTAGTCTTTAAGAATGTCCTCACTTGTGGCACCATACAATGTTCCAAGCTCACCTTGTGCTTTCTAGCTCCAGTGTTAGAATCAACCACTTTTCCAAGGAACCCTGTTTACTTTCAGAGGAGAATGAAAATTTCAAAGTCAAGCTCTGGGCTCTTAGGTGTGCTCAATGTTGTTGGGCCCTTCCCCTCTCAGTGGACAGAGCTAGGATCTGCATCTGGGTCAGTACTTGTACCTATGTGGTTGTTGTTATTTGCTATTCAGTTAACTCTTACTTGTAGCGACCCCATGTGGGTCAGAGGAAACTTTACTCTATAGGGTTTTTGAAGCGCTGATCTTTTAGAAGCAGATTACTGGGCCTGTCTTCTAAGGTGACTCTTGGCAAATTTCAATTGCCAACCTTTGTCTGGTAGTCAAACACTCAACATTTACGCCATTAGATACTCCAGGATCTATTTATATGAACACATTTACACCTGTGTTTATTTCTGTATAAAATCATATATATCTAACTACAAGTCCACTCTGATATCTCCAGTTCTAGCCCTATTTGTAACTCTCTTCTCCAACAGTGGAGTCCCTGGACTGTAAAAATGGTCAATACACTCTCTGATTGGTGATTTGAGTAAAAATCTGGTTTTCTCTGATAGTCAGAAACTTGGCTCCCATTAGGCTTATTATTCTTATTTGTCTTGCATATGAACAAGCTCCCAATATTGCCCCTCACCATCCAGATGCCTCCCCATCGTCCTTGGTTTTGAGGTCATTCACCCATCTGCCTCTTCTGTATAGACACTATCCTCACCTGGCCTGAACTCGGTCTGTTCTTAGCAAAAACCCTGCTGACTCTGCTCAGTCTCCAGTTGCCTTACTCTGGGCTCCTGCATCTCCCCACACTAGGCATAGACATCTACCAACCTAATGATTTTTAGGACCAGATTGTTTAGGAAAGGAAAGGAAAAAAGAAAAAGAAGAGGAAGTTGAAGAAATGACTTAGATTTGAACAGACTCACTCTACTGCCATGTAGAGTAGACTAAAAGAGGACAAAGGCAGTAGGAGGGAAACGTGAGGGTTTTGCAATAGTCTATGGGTAGAGGGGAGAGATGGTGGTTGCTTGAATTAGGGTGGTTGTGGAGATGGCTGGGTTAGTTGGCCCTGACTGTAATTAAAGACGAGAGCCAACTGATTTTGCCAGTGTGAGATGTCAGGGAAAAGAAGCGTCAAGGATGACTCCACACATTGGACTTCAGCTAATGGAAGGTTGTTGGCTGCCTTTTTTTTTTTTTTTTTTAATTTAAGGTTTATATTGTGGATTAAGTGGAAGTTTATCAGTTTTACATTCAACAAATCATACAACCTGTTTCATTACAATGATTATAATCCCCTCCATGTACCATCAGTTAACAGTATTTCTCTCTATTCAGTATATTGTCTATTTCTGATATTCTGTTATTAATCATTTGGACCTCTTTCTGTAGGTTTTGAATTGTTTCCAATGCTGTATCTATCTTATTTGATTGTTCCTGGAGCACTTTTCTGACTTCTTCCTTGTTTTTCTCAACTTCATTATACAGTGTTTTGATACATTTTATAATCATTTTTCTGAATTCCTTCTCTGGCATTTCCAAAGCTTGCCCATCTTCCAGTATGGAGTGTAGATCTACTTCCAGCTCATTTGCCTCAGTCACTTTATCTCGTTTCTGGACATGTGCAGGTATGGTCATCTGCTTCTGTTTTTTGGTGATATTCAGGGGTTATCTGTGGCCTTTATACTTAGATGGGTATGTATTTTGATAATTTTGATATTTTTTATGCATTCTGATTGCCTCCATATAGATGTGATCAGGAAATGGGCTTCCCTTTTCACTCTTCTTCTTGAGACATTTCAAGATGCCACTATTGGCCATTTTGATGTAATTTAGGATTTAATTTTCAGCCTATTTCCTATTTTTGTCTGCCTGTCCTGCTCCACAATCCCCATTCAAGCCTTTTTTCTAGTTATAAACAGTTCAGGGCTGGCTGTGGCCGTTTGGTTTTAAGTGGAAACTATCTCTTTAAAATTTGAGGAGATCTGCGCATATGCGTAGTAGAACCCTCTGAGAGTGGAGCTGAGGTGTCCGCTAACTCAGGCACCCCTATAGTCTCCAGAATGGAGGTATGCAGACAGCAAGGGATCAATGAACAGATACCAAAAGAAAAGAATGTCCACACCTTATCTCCGCAGTTCTGTCCGGCATCCGTGGCTGCTCTGATCCTTCCACTGCTTGGTCTTACCCAAGATGGTGGCTCCTGGAGCAGCTGAGCATCGTGAACTAGAAAACAATGGATTTCTTGCTTCTGCCACAAATTCCCCCAGCTGTAAGTCTTCCAACCTTCTAAATATTCCTTTATATGTGGTTCAGAGTTCTGGAACCATCCCCTGAGCCTGCTTGGTCTGGTATTCTGTGTTGTTGCTGATGGACCGCCATCTTGTTTGTTCTCCCCATTATATAGTGTTTTGATGCATTTTATAATCATTTTTTTGAATTCCTTCTCCAGCATTTCCAAAGACTGCCCATCTTCCAGTATGGAGTGGGTCTACTTCCAGCTCATTTGCCTCAGTCACTTTATCTCATTTCTGGAAATGTGCAGATATGGTCATCTGCTTCTGTTTTTTTTGGGGGGGGGGATATTCAGGAGTTATCTGTGGCCTTTATACTTAGATGGGTATGTATTTTGGTATTTTTTTATGCTTTCTAATTGCCTCCATGTAGATGTGATCAGGAAATGGGCTTCCATTTTCACTCTTCTTCTTGAGACATTTCAAGATGCCACTGTTGATCATTGTGATGTAATTCAGGATTTAATTTAAATCCTATTTCCTTTTTTGTCTGCCTGTCCTGCTCCACAATCCCTGTTCAAGCCTTTTTTCTAGTTGTAAACAGTTCAGGGCCAGCTGTGGCTGTTTGGTTTTAAGTGGAAACTGTCTCTTTAAATTTTGAGGTGATCTGTGCGCATGTGAGCAGAACCCTCCGAGGGTGGAGCTGATTAGAACCCTCCGAGGGTAGAGTCGGGGAGTCCACCAGCCCAGGCACCCGAACAGTCACCAGAATGGAGATGCGCAGACAGCAAGGGACCAATGAACAGATACCAAAAGAAAAGAATGTCCACACTTTTATCTCTGCGGTTCTGTCAGGCATCTGTGGCTGCTTTTATCCTTTCCCCGCTTGGTCTCACCCAAGATGGCGGCTCCTGGAGCAGCTGAGCGTCTTGAATTAGAAAGCAATGGATTTTTTGCTTTTGCTACAAACTCCCCAAGCTGTAAGCCTTCCAGCCTTCTAAATATTCCATTATATGTGGTTCAGAGTTCTGGGACTATCCCCTGAGCCTGCTTGGTCCGGTATTCTGTGTTGTTGCTGACAGCACCTTACGGCACTTCCACCCCATCCGCCATCTTGTTTGTTCCTTGGTTACCATTTTTGACAGGGAAGACTGTGGGAGAAACAGATTTGGAGGACTCAGTGATGAAGTTCATTTTAGCCAAGGTAAGTTTGAAATGTCTTTTGACTAAGTGGGCTGAGATACAAGTCTGGAATAAGGGGAAGGGAATGGGTTGGAAGATGAGATGGAGTGAAATGGACTTGTTAGACTGAGGAGGTGACTCCTAAGAATTATATAACCAAGACATAGGTCCATAGAATGCCTTCCCACTAACTCCTAGATGATTTGAATTAAATATTATGGAGGAAGTAGAAGGAGAAAAAAAAAAAGAAATTAAGAGAAGAAGAGTAGAAGTATTAAAGGATAACACAAGAGACTGTTATTTAAAACTCTGCTTTGGTTTTACTCTCTGAAAATTGGAGAGGCTGGGGTGTTTAGTTAGAAATTGAGCATTACTTTCTCCTCTATTCCTTCTTTTCTCTTCCATATTTTTAAGTACCAAACCTTTTAGGAGCAAGTGAGTTCCTGAGTATTCTCCCACGTTTACACATTTCTCTCCATGATTTTCATGGGGCTGAAATGATAAACAGTATGTGGGGCACCCAAAATGGCAGGGATGATTCACACTCTGGTATCTACAAATTTTACATGCTATGCTGTATTGTGGAGTCCTGGTGTGGTGTTGTGGGCTAATGTGTTGGACTGCAAAGCCATTTGAACTGCAAGGTCGGTGGTTCAAGCTCACCAGCTGCTCCTTGGAAACACTATACAGGGTTGCTATGGGTCGGAATAGACTCAATGGCACTTTAACAACAACAACAACAATAGTACGTAGTGGAAACCCTACACAGGGTCACTGAGAGTTGGAACCGACTCAATGGCACTTCACAACAACAACATAGTGCAAAGAAGTATTTGTGTGGAAATGAAAGTGAGGGGAGGGGTTCTATCTAGCATATCATTGACCACTTGTTGGGGTGTGCTGGTTTTTAGAGAGGAAAGGCAAAAGAAAGCTATGGAACATGTGGTGGGCACAAGAGCATAGGGTGTCAGTCTCATGGTCTACCTCTACTGTCACAAGAACTCTATATCACTGTCCTCTGTTATGGCATGTGTTCCAAGAGGGATGGGGATATTGAGGCCTCTTCTGTACCTCTCAGAGGACTATGGACACAGTCTTTGTAACTTAAGCTATTTGGGTCACCATGGTGAGAGTCATTGTTTCTCATGGCACTGAATTCTGACAGGTTAGGAGTAGAAGGGCTCTTAGAGATCATCCTAGGCAACCAGTCAAGGATCACAGGCACTCTGGTCTTTGGTTCAGATGACTGACTCTTCACCCACCTTTAGAGCCTCAGTTTTCTTATTAGCAAAGTTCTAATACTACAACTACTTCACAGGGTTTTGTTACCATTAAATAAAATATTGATATGAAGCTACTAGAGATGAAGCGGCTATATGGAGCAGAACCTCTTCAGTGCAGTTTGAGGAAGACTCTAAACCAAGCCTAGCGTCATCAAGTCTATTCTAACTCATGTTGTTGTTGTTAAGTGCCGTCGAGTCATTTCCAACCCATAGTGACCCTGTAGAGGGTTTCCGTGGAGCAGTAGGTGAGCTTGAGCCACCAACCCTGCGGTTCAAGCCAACTTTTCAGTCCAGCATATTAACCCATGGCATTATACCAGGACTCCATAGTGACACTATATAGAGTTTCTGGAACTGTAATTTTTCGCATGATCAGCTAACCTTAAATTTCTCCTCGGAGCAATTTGAGCTGCCATCCTTAAAGAGGAAGAGCCCCAATGAGATGGATTGGCCAAGTGGCAGCATTGATGGACTCAAGGGTGGCAACAGCAGTGAAGTTGGCCCAGGATCGGGCAGTGTTTCATTCTGCTGTGCATAAAGTCGCTATGGGTTGATACCAACTTGATGGCACCTAACAACAACAACAATCCTTGCAGTTAGCAGCCCAATGTGTAACCCACAATGCCACCAGAGTTCCTTGGTGGAGCAAGACTGAGAATTCGTTTTCAGAATGCATGTATATTTTAGAAAGAACTCTAGTGAGAACTTGAAAGGCATCTGATTTCAGCTGTTCTATCTCTGTCTCACGCTCCTTCTCTGGAACTTCACAGTCTGACATCTTTGCTTCTCCTGGCATATTTCTTTGATTTCCTGCAGGTTGGCATTCTCTACCAGTCCATGGTCTGAATACTGTGGTTTAAGCTCCACCTTTACATAATCTTCCATCTCAAGAATACAACAAGGAATAATTGAGTCTCATTTTCAAATACATAAGAAAGGCTAACAGGCCCAGTAAGGATCAGAATTTCCTTTGCTTCAATCAGTGAGGGCAAATCACATGGGGACCATAGTCCATGATGTCATCATCAGGCGAGCAGCCAAACCTGGGAACCATTTGGCCACCCAGGGAGCCTTTTCAGTAACTCAAGATGCACCAGTTCTTAGTGCACACTGCCCTCGTTTTTATATCGAGCTTCTGAGTGGCCTCAGAAGGCAGTCATTCTTTTTGAGATGAATCAAGTAATTATTGCAGCTAGCTTTAAAAGCCTATATTAAAGAAGCATTTTTAATGCAGAAAATTATCTTAAACACTCCTTGTATTTTTTTTTTCAGAAGTAACTTTGTTTATTTCCCCACTGTGCCTGCATGTCTTGAAGTATACTAAGTAGCATACTGTTATTATAAACAAATTAGGCAGGAGACATTGCTTTCGTAGGATTGCTCACAGTACATAATTCACAATTCAGTAAGGTATTAAAAAATAAGGAAACACTTTTCCATAGTTACACTACACAGCATATCCTCTTTAAGACAGCGACTACATTTTAATTTCTCTATAGATATCAGTCCACCCAGATCCGCCTTCTCCAGTCAGGGAGGGACCCAAGGCTCCCACCTACAGCTCTCCTTCCCTCCAAAGCAAGGAACAACACTGGCCTAAAGCAAATGCTTTCAGCACAATATGAAAGAACAGCCAAATAATACTGTATTCCTGTCCCCTAAAAATGTCACATGCCTTCATTATTTTGGTGAGGCCTGAAGCCATAGAAAATTAAGAATTTTACAAAGAAAAATAGTCATATTTAATCAGCATATTTTCTCAGCACTGAGCTCCTCGGTGCCGGCATGGCTTTGGGGGGCACTGGCAGCTTTGGCCAGGAGTATTCTGGGTGAATGATCCACAGCAGTGCATAGCTCAGGTTTCCTTTAACAACCACACACAAAACTAGGGCAGTCATTTTGGGCTTTGTGAACTGCATGTGAGAAAATGAAGCTGCGGTTGTTTATAAAATACAGTGTTACACAATATAGAGATAACCAATGGGAACTCAGATTTGGGGGTCTTCTCTTTACTTTATTAATAATACAGCATTTTTCTTTTTCCTCAGCCATATCCTCTGGCAGTGTCCCGTCCCCTGCAGCCATGTGATGGGTGGCAAACGTGTTCAGATCAAGGGAGCAGCAGCATGTAAGAGGGTGAGTCCAAAAGTAGGGAGGGGTCAGCCCCCGGGTACATGGCTTGACGCCGCGAGCGCGAGGAGCCGCCGACCACTCCATCTGCCTCGCGCAGCCCTGTTGGTTGTATTTGAGTACATATTATGTATGCAATTGGTTATGTAACAATTCATCTGATTATTTTGTTTTGAGAAAAATGGTCCAGGCTAGAAACAGAAGGTTATTACATTATTGAAGACAAGAGTTGAATCCAGGGTTTATTCTAGACCAAAAGAAAAAAAAAATCTTAGCAAAGTCCAGTGAGGAAAGTTAGGGTTCCCCCCATTTGGCAAATAAACATAAGTGTAGACCCCTAAAAGTCAAGTGGTTTCTTGAGCATATATTCTTGGTGTGGCTTCAAAGGGTTATTTGTTTACTTTGTGTCTTATTACAAAATAAGATTTGAAGTATTATCAATGCTATACAGGCAGTCCTTGGATTATGAATGAGTTCCACTCCTAAATCTGTCTTGAAATCATACTTGTATATGTCTGAACAATTAGGTATAGTTTATATCTAACATCAATTAGTCTACGTTTGCCTTAGTATGTAGAATATAGTGTACTTTTCTATGAATAAAAAACATTGAAGAAACACTTCTAGATATATGAAAACATTTTAACAGAGTAATACAATATAGTAACAATAATGTTTTGAGTGAATAAGTAATTTGAGTGTAATGAAGTACTTTCAGTTTGTTATTATGAACCATTATGTTTATTTCAAATTTTAATATAATAGGCTTTTGGAATTTAGGTTGTAACTAAAGTTGTACATAAGTCAAACATTTGTAACTTAGTGATTGCCTGCATATTTATATATCCATATATATTAATTGTGGGAAGCAGAGAAGAAAAAAATGAAGATAATAAAAATAAAATGACTGGATAATGAATATGTGGAGGCTGTACATACTCATAAGGAGCTCTGGTAGCGTAGTGGTTACTAATTGGGCTGCGAACCTTAAGGCCAGCAGTTCATACTCATGGAGGTTGGCGATTCCAGTCCACCCAGAGGCATGTTGGAAAAAACGCCTGTTGATTGACTTCCAAAAACTCATCCACTGAAATCCCTGTAGAGCTGTTTGCTCTGATACACATAGTTGCGTTGAATTAGAGTTGACTACGTAGCAACTAGACCACCATGTTGAGACTCATTGTTGCCCGTGGCACTGAATTCTAGCAGGTTAGGAGCAGAAGGTCACATAGAGATCATCCTGGGCAAACAGTCAAGGATCACAGGCACTTTGGTCTTTGGTTCAGGTGCCTGCCTTCTCAGCACCCTTAGATCCTCAGTTTTCTTAAAATGTGCAGTAAAGTTAGTAACTAAAAACTTTAAATTTGTATCTACTTTGCCAAGCTGTAGTTTTTTCCCATGTCTATGGATTAAGTCTGAATTTCCCTCAAATTGTATTCCTTTGGAGAGCTTGTTAAAAATCCAGGTTCTTGGCCTCTTCTCACAGACATCCTGACTCAGTAGTCCTGGATGGGCTCTGGGATATGTATCTTCATCCATGTCCTGGGTGAGTCTTATGATAAGGGAAATTTGGGAAATGCTGGCCTGTCATTGTCTGTCAAAGATCACTTTGACTTGAATCTCTTGGATGCAGGGAGGGCCTATCCAGACTGGATAGATCTGGGGCTTGGGCTGGTATTTATGGATACCAGCCAATCAGGTGATGCCTGATTAGGTCCTGGAACCAGCATGCATCTTGGGGAGACTGGCAGAGCTACAGGAAGACAAAGAGGAAGGAACCTCCAAAGACTATCTCAGGTTTTCCCGCAGCTTGCACCCTCTAGGTACCTTCAGGATGGGGGGCATCTCCCTCAGGGTAGGTAGTCTATGTCCCAGAAACATTCTCAGGAGTTGGAAGAGATGGAGGAAGTAATAATCTGTACCAACCAGCATCTGGAAGTGAGTTAATTTCTACACATCTGGCCTCACAGTAAAAGGATCCCTGGTGGCACTATGGGTTGGGTGCTGGGCTGGTAGCCACAAGGTAGGCAGTTCAAATTCACCAGTCATTTAGCAGGAGAAACGTGAAACTGTTTTGCTCCCATAAAGATTGACAATCTTGGAAACTCTATGTAGGGTCGCTAAAGTTGGAACCTACTCAATGGCAGTGGGTTTGATTTTTGTTTTGTTTTGGTTCGGTTTTTGCCCCATGATGACCTGGTTATTCCTGAGTCCACACTAGGGCATGGAGACAAGCCATGAACCAGAAGAATGTATTATAAATATATACATAGTTGGAATGTACTATAGTTGGTACTATAGTTGGAATGAACCCTGTGGTCATTCATTCTACACTTACAACCCTCTTCCATACCTATTCCACCCCATGCTTTCCTTCCTTTCTCCCTTCTTTTTAGGAGACTAACAGAAGTAATTTATTTAACACCCTGGGAGGAGAAGGTTCACTAAAGCTTCATAGGTGGTTTCTAAAAGTGAAATTCATTTCATCTGTGAGTCAGGTCTGGCCTCTGATTAATTAAGTTTCAGAGAGCCTGGAGTCCCAGCAGGTAAAAAGCCTCCAGAGTGGGCATTCGTGAGCTTGAAGGCTGGATGAGTGCTCCTGCTTACCCCCATAGGATCCTGGAATCAACTGGGTCTTCATAAGGGAAAGTGGGGTTAAAAAAAGAAAGAAACATCCAGGGTAGGAAGAAACTGCTTGCTGGTTGTTGTTTCTGCCAGGCTTTCTGTGCCAGAAACGAGTGGAAGCATGGGGTCTATGCATCACAGGGTTCCCGACACAGGAACCCCAAAGTCTCATAGGCTGGAGGTTAGAGGAAGTAAGAGATGCAAACAGTGTCTGGGATCTAAAGATGCAGGGATGGTGACCAGGGATGCTTATGGGAAAGTAGGGAGGGAGTAGGATGGAGATCTCTCAAGATTCAGGACCAGACTTGCTCCATGGAATTAGATGCACAAGGTGGAAAGGGTTGAGTGGATAGTAGTTGAATGCAAAGACATTACTCCATGGCACTTTAGACTGAGCCCCCAAACTAAAAGCCTACTGCCATTGACTCAATTTTGACTCCCTGTGACCGTAGAGAATGGAGTAGAACTGCTCCATGAATCTTTTTGGAGCACATGGCCTCATCTTTGTCCTGTGGATCAGTTGGTGGGTTTGAACCACTGACCTTGCAATTAGTGTCCCTAGTATTCTCAAGCCTGTACTGAGATAAGGCTGGGTCTCAGCTTCTCCCTGTGCTTCATTCAGCTGCCATTCTATCTCAGCATGCAAGTCAGAATCCACAATTCCTTCCATCGGAGCCCAGTCTTGGGTGAAGTCTCTGTATGTCACCCAGAGGTACTGAGGAACTAGATCAGCAACTTTCCTCCTCTCGTGACAACAAAGGACAGGCTTGCTGAGACCAGCTGTATGTATTGTGCACTGTGCAAGGGTACCTGGTTGAGGGAGCATGTTGAGGCAGAAATCTTGCTTTATGGACTGTAAGAGTTAGCAGTTGCCTGTCAGACTGAGATCTTAGTCCCCTAGGTGGTATCTCTGGCCTCACAGAGTCATATGGAAGTTTAACACAATAATCATGCAGATGTCCAGGTGCCATGCCAGGCAAATGGAGCTGCTGTTAGCCCTGCCTCTGTGCAGTTTCTGAGGCACATAGTCTGACCCTTTGGTCACGTTGGCTGGGGGCAAGAGACTGAACTCGGCCAACCCACCTCAGCTGATTTGCTGGCTCTTGATCCCCATTGGGGAAAGCCTGGTTTTCCAAGTTAAACAGTTTTGGGTTTTGTCAAAGAAAGTTGGCATCCGCTTTAGGCCCCACCCACTATTTCCCAGGGCCTCATCTCTGGGCCTGGCTCCTCACATAGACAGGCACAGCCTCTGTCTCATCACCTTTGGTAGCCTTCCCCTCAGCTCTACCCCCGCAGGTCCATCATGGACACAGGGAGAGGATTGTGAAGTCTGCTCCTCCGCACCAGGGCCTGAGAGCAGGAAGCCATCTGCCCTGTGGATTCCCAAGTGTGTCCACAGAACCCTGAGGAGTCTTTGCAGGGAGTCAGAACTATATGCCTTTGATTGGATTTCATTTGATTTAAGGCCGAGATTATTATCCATAAATCTTAAATTGCAGCATTTGGAGCTTACTAAAACAGCCTTATTTTTCAGTGTTCTCAGAAATGTTCAATGTTCCTCAGTGGTAATTTTCTTACAGTATATGATTCACATTTGAACGTCTATAGAACAAATTTATACTAACACTGCTATCACCACACCACTTCCAGTTGCCTGTCCAAGGCAGTGTGCAGGACCATTAGGAATGGAGGCCCTGGTTCCACCACTGCCAGCTGTGGGCCCTGGGTAAGCTTGTCTCTTCTCTGATACTCAGCTCCCTCTTTTGATAAAATCCCCTCCCTCAGGCCCATTGAGTTGATTCAGACTCATTTGTTGTTATTAGGTACTATCGAGTCGGTACCCACTCATAGTGACCCTATGCACAACAGAATGAAACACTGCCCAGTCCTGGGCCAACCTCACAATTGTTACCACGCTTGAGTCCATTGATGCTGCCACTTGGCCAGTCCATCTCGCTGGGGGTCTTCCTCTTTTTCTCTGACCCTCCACCTTACCAAACATGATATCCTTCTCCAGCGACTGGTCCCTCCTGACAATATGTCTGAAGTGTGAGAGACAAAGTTCGGCCATCCTGGCCTCCAAGGAGCACTCTGGCTGCACTTCTTCCAATACAGATCTATTGGTTCTTTTGGCAGCCCATGGCATTTTCAATATTCTCCTCCAACACCATAACGCTGAGGCTCCCTCACTCAGAGCGGTTCCTCAAGGCCAAACGGCCAAGTTCCGGCGACTTCGTGTTTTTATAAGGATTGACACTTTATTTTTTGTATTTATTTCACACTGGGTATGGGAGCTTGAATTCTGGTGATGATGGTACCCTCTTACCCCTTTGAGAAACTGACACCAGTCCAGGAAATGGCCAGGCTGGGGCAGTTTAACCAAGGAACAGAGCTCATAGGCCTACCCCTCTCCCGCTGACCCTGCCAGACCCTCCACAGGGAAGGAGGGAGGCTCCTGGCACCCACTCAGGGTCTGACTCAAGGTACTGTAGTTTGCACTGGACTGTCTATACCCCTCGTGGGTCCTGAAGCACCCCCCACCCCCATTCCTACCAAGAGCTGGGGGGTGGGGAGGACTGACCATTGGGGGTGAATAAAGCTATTTGACTTCAAAACAAAACAAAAGCAACAGGGTAGACAGAACTGTTCCTTAGGGTTTCTGAGCCTATAAATCTTTATGGAAGCCAATTGCCTCATCATTCTCCCTCAGAGCAATGGGTGGGTTCAAACCCCCAGTCTTTATCATCCCAATGCTTAACCCACTAGCTTCTGGTGGCTGTAAAATGATTTACATGTGGAACAGCTTGAAGACACCTAGCACAGAGCCTAGTACCACACCAGGCTCAGAGAACAGAGTGAGTCTGAACCTGTGTCCTCACAGTCATGCCTTGTGTTTACTGAAGGTTTTAGCTTGTCAGGATCTTAATGGGAATGGACCTTGGTCACTCACAACTTAAATAGTCAGCTCATCCCCCTAGAAATTAAACATAATCAGAAACAAATATAATGGCATAGTGACTTCATTTGTGGCACTGTGGGTTAATATGCTGGACTGCAAAATCCATTTGAACTGCAAGGTCGGTGGTTCAAGCTCACCAGCTGTTCCTCAGAAATCCTATACAGGGTCGCTATGGGTTGGAACCAACTCAACAACAACATATGAAAAAACTCAATTATGTAAAACCAAAACCCAACTTATAATGACCCCTTTGTTGTTGTTAAGTGCCGTCGAGTCAGTTCTGACTCTTAGCAACCCTGTATAGGGTTTCCAAGGAGCAGCTGGTGAGTTTGAACTGCCAACCCTGTTGCAGAGTAAAATTGCTCTGTGGTGTTTCCGAGGCTGTACGTTGTTTTTGTTTTGTTTGTTTTTAATGTATTTTTTCTACTTTCTTATACAAAGCCATCTTGAAAAACATTTCTGAATATCAAAATTCACCATTATTAAAGAAAATAAGATTATTAAGATGGAATGAGAGGTCAGACTGCCCTGTAGTAAACATGTCATAACTACACAGAAGATGCTGCCATAGTAACCTGACCTTCAGCTGCTACCTTTATATCCAACATTGTCTCATGGTTGGCTGAGTTGGCTTTTCTTTCTGTATTTTGAGTGAAGCCTGAAATTCTTTTGGGTTGGAACTCTTCCCTTTGGGTTCAATATTGCTCCTCAGGGAGCTGCCCCTCTTTAAGTTTTAAGGTCAGTGGTTGGGGCTGGCTATCACAGGAGAATGGGTGTAGCTCTGGGCTGTGGGCTGGGGCTGTGGGAGCGAGGTGGTATGCAGAGGAAAGGGGCAGCTTTCCACCCTCCACCCCCATGCTCTTCCTCCTTCTCCTCAGCCTTCTCCTGTCCCTTACTTAGGCAGACAGAGTCTGAGCCTTTCTGTAGGTTTTCCTAAAGCGTGTTCCAGGGATGCTAGTTAGGTTGTTGCTGTTATTTGCTGTTGAGTTGGCTGCTGACTTCCGGTGACCCCACACCCCATTCTTTGCCAGTTTTGATGCCAGGCCACATTGAGGGCTCTTTGCTTTCCAACATTGTAACAGCCCTTTCCAACTCGTAACAGCCCTGTATAGGGTTTCTGAGAAGCCGCTGGTGAGCTTGAACTACCAAACATGTGGTTCAAACCAATCTTGCAGTTCAGTGCTTATCCTACAGCACCAAACCAGGACTCCTAGCATGTATTAAACTTAATTCCTTTCCTTGCCTAAATAATACTTCTTTGTTTGTATGTATTACATATTGTGTTGTCTAGTCATCTGCTGCGAGACATTTGGGCTGTTTCTACATTTTGACTCTGTGACTAGTTGCAGTGAACATTCGAGTGCGTGTCTCTGTTTGAGTTTCAATTCTTTTGTAATTACCTAGGACAGGGATTGTTGGGTCATGTTGTAATTCTGGACTCCTGGTGTGGTGCTCTAGGATCAGCATTGGACTGTGAACTACAAGGTGAGCAGTTCAAACCTACCAGCTGCTCCTCAGAAACCCTATACAGGGTCAATATGAGTCAGAACTGACTCGATGACACTTAATAAATAACAACATTGTAATTCTATATATTTTCAATGAGGAACAACCAAACTGTTTTCCACAGTTTGGATCATATTATATTCCCACCAGCAATAGACAAGTGTTTCAATCCCTCCACATCCTCACTTGTTATTTTCTGTTTATCTGATATCATTTTATTCTCATGACTTAAGGGCAGTGGTGATTCATGTGGGATTCCCCATGCGTAAGAGCCAGGTTCAAGTCCCAGCCTTCATACACAGTCTTTCAGTGGAGGCTTGCATGTTGCTATGATGCTGAATAGGTCTCAGTGGAGCTTCCAGACTAACATGGAATAGGAAGAAAGACCTGGTAAACTGCTTCTGAAAAATCAGCTGGTAACAACAGTCCTATCCCATTGTACATAGGGTTGCCAAGTGTCAGGGACAAGTCTACAGCAGTGGCAGTGAGGTGTTTCTTGTTATATATGGACTTTCTGGCTTTGGGTTTGTAGTTCTGCTAAGATGATTTGCTAGGTCACAATCTTTTAAAGGGATTGGACAATTTACTATACAAATACGGTGCATAAAAACCTTTGCAAGGATTAGACTATTTACTGTGCAGATAAGGTGATTGTAAACTACCAAAGGGATAGATCAATTTGTGATCTTGGTAGGAGTGAGTCATAGGCTTTTTAAAAGACTAATCCTCCAGAAACTGAGAGGTGACTTCATTAACATCAAGAAGAATCTGGGACAGAGCTCATCCTTTGGACTGAGGATCCCCGCACTGGGAACCTCCTAGACTCTGGAGAGAGCAGCAACACTGGAAAGGGCAGGAGACAACACAAGACAGGGTGAGATGACACAAGGCAGTGTGAGCTAGAAGAACCAGGAGACCGGCATGGAATAACTGGGTGGACTAACCCGCAGTGTTAACGAGCCAAGTGCCTTTAGGCAGAAGGCTTGCTGATGGTGGGACACCGGTGGGCACTTGATGGCAGAGCCAAAAGAACTGAAACACTTAATTGAGCAGGGGCAAGTGTCAGAAGCCAGGCCTTGGGTAGAGCTGAGAAAGAGCTGATAGCGTCCTGGTGGGAAGCTGTCCTGATTGATGAACTCCATCTTGTATCCTGAGCTGTATCTTGTCACCTCCAAGTTAATCTTGATCCTGAGTTGTAGTAAACCATATTATTGTGAGTATGGTATGTGCGTTCAACAGGAAAGCAGAGAGTGCTGTGGGGAGGATGGCTGTCAGAATTGATATAAAGGTTGAAGAGTGCAGGTGTGTCTGACCTCCACCTTATAGGTTTCAGCTTTGGGCTAACTGTGATTTTCATATCTGCCCCTGCAGTTCTGACTTCAGTGCTGCTAGTACATTGTAGCAGCTGACAAGGACAGTTCTCATAACTCTAACACCCCGTAGAATTGGTGGATTGAGGACATTTTGCACCTTTACCTTCCACCGCCACCAAATAAAAAGGTTCAGTGTGTGCAGGAATCGCAGCATGTGTAGGATCAGCAGAGTATTTACTGCCTTCATTTCACTACAGAAGCAACTGGTATATGTATATGTGTATTAAATTTGGATTTCAATGTAACTTTTAAAACACAAGTCTGTTGGACACTGGGATACACATTTTCTAAATAGTATTTTTAATTTTTTTCCTTTATGTTTTTGTCTATATTATACATCCACAGTGAGCAAAATTCAAAAGTATAGAAGCACATACTGTGGTGCTTACTTTTACATATTTTGGACGTGGTTCATAGGATGCTTGCTCTTTGTGCAATCTGAGCCCTCTTATGTCTACTCTATCTTTGCCTCACTGTTCTGCAATCCTTCCTGGATTCTGGATCCTCCTAACCATTCCTCTGCTTAAGACCCTGCCTTCCCTCCCCACTGGCTGCAGGGTGATGCCTGAACACACCAGGCCATGCACTATACCACCAGGTTTGACTTGGTCTTTCTCGCCTCTATCTCTTCCCTCCTCTCTGGCCCATGTCTAATGTGGAAATGCTCACCAGCCTCTGTCCTGCTGGGCTCTTATAAAAGCTCCTTCTCTTCCTCTCCCTCACACAGCCTCTCTTATTCTTCCACAAGCCCACTGGCAGGATGTGTCTGAATATCCTGTTTCTCAAAGTGTGTTCAATGGATTCTAGTTCTGCAGCTGGAAAGCGTGAAACTAAACTACATCAAAGTGGTGTCTTTCTCTAAAACGTCTCATTCTGTATTTTGGCACTTACATTGAGAATGGCCAAGAAGCAAATATGGTGCAAAGCTCTTCCTAGATCTCACAGCACATTTACCTATTGTTTGGGTTGCCCAGGCTACCCCCAACTCAGGTCTAACGCTTGCTTTGAGCAGATAGATGGTTGGCGCTGTGTGAGTGGTGTTAGGTAAGCAGATGGGAGCCTTAATCTTGAGTTTACAGTCAATTGAAGCTATAAGTATACAACCTAAAAACCAAAGCATTGAATGGTTCCAACGGTGGAGAGTTCCCTAACCGGTTTGTGTCTGAAATCACCTGGGAAGGTTGAGTGGAGGAAATGACTTTCAGTGGGGATGAGATTTGAGGAGATGGCTTTTAAACATACGGGACAGCAGCACAAGTGAACAGATGGGGCCATTGTGTGTGTGGATGGATGGCGGTGTACGGATGGTAGGAGCAGCTGCCCGTGGTGGGAGCCTGGGATTCGGGACTGCAGTCAGACTCCATGGGAGAAGCCAGCAAACACAAGAGTTTGACTCGTCTCTGCACCTGTGAATATGTGGTACATTTGAAGGTCCTCTAGGGCCACACAATCAGTGAAATGCAAGCCTTCCCACTCCCACCCTCAACCTCAGCCAGATGGTGGGAATTCCCTGGTGTTGCCATATTCACTAATGACAGCGGCTTGTAGGGAGCCTCCTCAGGAAGTCCTGTCTGGGTGACATTCAGCCACCGAGAGCCTGGTCAAAAACCAAGAGCAGAGACACCAGCTCTAGGGTTGCCAGTCTCGCCCCTGCTCTGTGGCCTTCTGCTCTTCCCTGAGACCTGGGCTCCCATGGCCACAGGTCCCACAGGTCCCACCTTGTCGTTCAAAGTCCAGTGCTTCTACTGGGCTTAAAAACCACAAGACCAAACCTACTCCAGTTTCTATGGAGCTTTCAGACTAATACAAACTAGTCGGTTCTCAATCATATGAACTTTACATGAGAGAGAACTGCTCCTTAGGGTCTCTGAGACTATAAATCTGTACATGAGCAGACAACCTCATCTTTCTGCTGTGGAGTGACTGGTAGGTTTGAATCACTGGCCTGATGGTCAGCAGCCCAGTGTTTAACTCACTGCCTCACCATGGCTCTTATACTGAGTCTATAAGGCAAAGAGGATGGCTACCACCCTAAAAGTGTATGCAAGGTCCCAACAGGGACTTTTCTCACCGGGATCCCTATGCAAAAAAAAACACACTGATCAAGTTAATCCGAGGCATAGTGACTCTGTGTAGGACTTCTGACACTATAAGTCTTTACATGATGAGCAGACATCCTCATCATTTTCCTACAGAGCGGCTGGTGGGTTTGAACTACCAACCTTGTGCTTAGCAGTCCAACACCTAACCCACAGTGCCACCATTTCTCTTTTGGCCTGTGCAGCTCTGATGAATTAGCTATGACACCACAAGAGGGCGACATGGAAAAGCTATGGAGTTTCTCCAAGGGGAAAGTTTGAGTTTTATGGAAACCAACAGTCCTTTTTGAAAGGTGGGGAAGGAGGGATGGTGTCTGATAGCCTCATGGAGTCTGTAGGTCTGACTCTCAGGGAGAGGGTTGTGGCTTAGGGGAAGGGCATTCAGCATCATCAGGGAACACCAGGAGTTCCTGGGTAGAATCTGTTACAAGGAAGGGAGAGAGTCATGTTGGAAGAGAAGTAAGAGTTCACTTGAGAGGCCAATATGGAAGCAGGGTGTGGAGCAGAAAGTGCCCCCTGCTGGTGGGAACTGCCA
Organism: Chrysochloris asiatica; assembly: GCF_000296735.1. Lineage (NCBI taxonomy): Eukaryota > Metazoa > Chordata > Mammalia > Afrosoricida > Chrysochloridae > Chrysochloris > Chrysochloris asiatica. The sequence goes on along the minus strand of NW_006408795.1, from coordinate 3,844,507 downwards.
TGCAAAGGCTTGGCAGGTAGGAATAAAACAAATCTCAAACTCCAGTTCCTTCTCCCTACCTATCTCCTGGGGCGGAGGTGCATCAGGGGTAGAATTCTTGCCTTCCATGTGGGTCCTGTTCCAGGTTAGTATAGCTTATGTGTGGCTACCCAATTTCCATGGAGCTTTCAGACTAATACAGACTAGAAACTGTTGCTGTTGTTAAGTGCCATCCAATTGTCTCTGACTCATAGCAACCCTGAAATCTGAAGAGCGGCTGGTGAATTGGAACCACGGACCTTGTGGTGCAGTGTATTATCAAACTGACCTTGTGGTGCAGTGTATTATCCTGCAGGGCCACACCAGGCTGGCAATTTACTTCTGGAAATCAGCCGATGAAAACCCCGTGGATTATGATGCTTGATCTGTAACTGATTGTGGAGCTTGCTGGGGACCTGGCAGTGTTTTGTTGTGTTGTGCATGGAGACCGCATAAATAGGAAGCTTGCTCAATAGGCTAGTTAACAATAGTGTAGCCATCTGCAAACCTGTTTGTCTTCCCAGGGACCTCATTTTGATCAGAGGTGCAGGGCTTACTCCAGAGAGCAGAACTCCAAGTCATCTTCGAGTCACCATCTCCTCCATTGCTTCCACCCCGCTCTGCTCTTTTCCTACGTCCTCACTCAGTTTGCCTCTAACTAGCTGTACTCACAGCCCGACAGACCTCTACGCCTCAACACTAAGGGCCCAGTGGTGCCTCCCCACACAACTTTCCCTGCCTCACTAGCCAATCTTTCATGTCTCAGCTTACACATCTCTTCCTCAAGGCCTCACATGCCCCATGCAACTCTGTGCTTCTCCCCCAGCCACTGCACAGGTGCTAACTCTCCATAGACAGGTGTCTTCATCCTCTATTTGATTTCATGCTCCATGGGGGCAGGTGGAGAGGAGGAGCTTGTTGGCTACCTGACCTACTGGAAAATCAGTGTTGAAGTTCCTGGAGACCCTCAAGGGTCTGCTCTCTGGAAGCTCCTGGGTCAAGGTAGAGGTGAATGCTGTGACCTGGAGGTAAGTGGCTTGGAGGCCCTGTAGCTCCTAAAGAGCCACTTTCCCAGAGCTCTTTAATGGGAACCACACTGATCAGAACTGCCCCCAAGAGGTCCTCTAGCTGAGGACTTAGAGCTTGAGTCAGGTCCTGCTTACTAACTGACCTTCCTGGGATGCCCACGCTGTGCTCTCCCAGCCTCCGCACTTCAGACCTGGGGTGAGAGGGTTGTTAGGACTCAAAGAGTTAGAACCATGTGCTCTGGCACGTCTTTTCTTACCCTCAGCATTCTGGTCAGTCCACACGCAGGCTCTCGACGTCTGGTTCAGTCCAGACTTGTTTCTGATGTCTCTGTGATGCCCTTTCTATACCACAGACCTCTCTCCACTGTCCTCCTGCCTGGATCCTGTCAGGGGGCCCCAGAGGGCCTGAATAAGAGCCCCTCGGGCAGTGGTGACATGGAGTGCAGTGCTCCTGCTGTGGCATTTGGTTGACACCTAGCCATGGGATCGTAGTTCCCCTTTGTCCAAGCCAAGCCATATACTTAAGGCTGTGAAGTGACTCCGACTTTTATTTCGTGCTGGAACCACCTTCGTGACTTTGTGGCATCTTGGTTGCTGGGTCGCAGTCTG
>NW_006408795.1:3810367-3812493 GCF_000296735.1 Chrysochloris asiatica | reverse complement strand
CTTTGCTCCATTCACATCATTATGGTCTACTTTACTTTGAGGAGGTAGCGCTTTCCTAGTGGTATTTTGAGTATCTTCCAGCCTGCAGGGCTCATCTTTCAAACAATGCTCTGCTGTTGTTCATAATGTTTTCATATTCTGCCACTATATGTGAAAATGTTCCACTGCTATTCATGTGATTTTTGTGGCTAGGCATTCATATGTAGTCTGCCTCTCCTTCCTAGTCTGTCTTAGTCTGGAAGCTCTGCTAAAACTTGTCCATCATGGGTGACCCTACTGCTATTGAGAATACCAATGGAATAGCTTCCAGCATCACAGAAACATGCAAGGCATTACAATATGACAAACTGATACATGAATGAACAGTAATACTAGGGAGGTACACACCCCTTAGAACAATCAGCCATATGACATCAAAAGGGCAGTATTTGCCCAGAGATGAGGCTCAGAAGGCAGGAAGGGATAGGAAATTAGGATGAATGGAAATCACAGGAAGGAAATGAGAAGAGTGCCATTACATTGTGGAGATGGCAATCAAAGTCACCAAACAAAATATGTGTAAACTGTTGGATGGAAAACCAATTTGCTTTTCACTCTTCCACTTCAATCACAGAAGAAAAAAAAAAGCATTCACTGAAATTTGTAATTAAAAAATAAAGTTTCCTAAAAAAATCTGAAACAGTAACAGCAGTTTGATGTCTACAAGAACAAGTCAGTTGTTCACCCTGGAGCCATCAAGGCAAGTTGGTCACGACCCCTCAGAGCAAATTCCCTTTCAAGACTGAGACTCAAGGGAAATGCATGAGTAGGTAGGTGATCTGGCTGGTGACCACATTGATCACCAATAAGGGGAAGAGAGGGAAAAAAACAGCAATGCAATTGTGAGCTAAGTCCTACCACATTCAATAGACCCCTGTGAACCCAGGATGGCCAGCAGTATGGCAAGACCCAGGGACTCCTGGGCCCAGAGCCAGTGATATGGCCACAGAGGACTAGAATGGAGAGTGAAGTGTCCAGCTGATATGAAGTGAGGGGAGATGCACAAGAATACCCATACTTGCAGATAGTATCCACTTGACTGGGCTTCGATGGCTGGATGATCAGAACTCAACTAGGAAAAGAAAAGAAGGGAAAAAAAAGAGTAACCTGTTACAATTTGATGAACTTTACCTATACTTATGGATATAATAGCTCAAAAAAGGGAACAAATCTTTACAATGAGGATCACTCCCATCGCCTTGGTACACAGGATTGACAGGGATGGGCAACTTAGCCATTGACTACCCAAAATGGGGGGTGGCCTATTAAGGCAAGAAGTGACTGGCTTACAAGCTTTCAAGAGGGAGCCTAGTTCCAGATGGGGCAGAGGAAGGTAGACTCTCCACTGAATGATTTCCAATCTGTTGGGACCGGGCTGGCGAAAGGAAATGGGGATAAGACTCATGTGGTACAATAGTGAATAATTGCCATCAGGACTGACTGTGAGGGTAGGAAATATAAAGGTAGATGTTGTTTGACAAAAGGAGGGGAGTGATTGATTTTGCAGCCCAGTAGCGCAGGTCTCTGGGACCATCAAGTGAGAAGAGTGGAGAGTGGGACCCTACCCAGGGAGGCAGAGATGTCAGAGATGGAGACAGAGATGATGACATGGACGGATGGAGCAGCTGGGGACACTGAACTCAGGGAGGAAGAGGGACTGTGTGCTGATGGCCAGGGGGCAGGCCTGTGGGGTGTACCCTTTGTTTATTTGATGATGCATGGAGGGGATTATAATCATTGCAATGAAATGAAATACAATAGGATGAATGTAAAACTGAGATTCTTCCATGTAAATCTCACAATAAAAAGTTTTTTAAATAAATTAATTAATAAAAAATAAAGTTTCCTAGGAGAATATCAGAAAGATGTTTACCTATGCTATATTGACTACGCAAAGGCTTTCAATTGCGTGGATCATGACAAGCTATGGACAACATTGCAAAGTATAAGTATTCCAGAACACTTAATTGTACTTCTGAGAAATCTGTACCTAAACCAAGAAGCAGTTGTTCGAACAGAGCATGGGAACACTGAATGTTTTAAAATTGGGAAAGGTGTGCAACAAGGTTGTGTTCTTTCACCATACT
>NW_006408795.1:3790920-3809532 GCF_000296735.1 Chrysochloris asiatica | reverse complement strand
ATGTGCATGGGATTGCTATGAGTAGGTTCTGAGTTGATGGCACCTGACAACAACAAGAAGACTGTTCTGGGGAGCCCTGGTGTGGCGCTGTGGGTTAATGCACCAGACTGCAAAGCTGTTTGAACTGCAAGGCCGGCAGTTCAAGCTCACCAGCTGTTCCTTGGAAACCCTATACAGGGTTGCTATGGGTCGGAATCAACTCGACAGCACTTGACAACAACAGCAAAGACTGTTCTGGAGTCCTGGTATGGTTCAGTAGGATAAGCATAAGCACTAAATTGCTAACTACAAGGTCAGCAGTTCAAAATCACCAGCCACTCCTTGGAAACCCTATACAGGATCACTATGAGTTGGAACTGCCCTGCGGCACTTAACAACAACATCAACAAGACTCTTCCATTGTTCTCCATAGAGTTTTCATTGACTAAGTTTTGGTACTAGTTCATGAGGTCTTTCTTCCTAGTCTGTCTTAGTTTGGAAGCTATACTGAAACCTATCTGCTATGGTATTTAACCTGTCCACTTCCTGGTATTTAACATACTGTTGACATAGCTCCCAGCATCATAGCAACATGCAAGCTACTACAGTATGACAAACTGACAGATGGGTGGTCGTAAAACCTAGAGCCAGTGGAAATAGGGGAAAGGCTAAATGAGATGGATTGATATAATAGTCGTAATAATAGGCTCAAATAGATCAGAGACAATTACGATGGCACAGGACCAGGTAATGGCTTGTTCTGTTAAACACGGGGTCTTTGTGAGTCAGAGTTGATTTGATGGCCACTAAAGACAACAACAAAGGACTGTCTGATCAGCCTACCATCCGTTATCATTAAGTAGATTGTGACTAGGGAGACCCCATGCATTCTCTATAGAGTTCTAGTGACTGATGTTTTGGAAGTAGGTCTCCAGTTCTGTCTAAACAAGGCATCTGTTTGAATACCAACCTTTCAGTTAGTAGTAGTTGGGTGCTTAACTGACTGCACCCCCTTGGACTCCCACCACCTGTACCAATCAGTAAAATGTGTTAATAACATTAATGTAAACCTCACGTCCTAGCATGGGGAGAAAAAATCCAAACCTACAAGTTAACTGTAGATGTGCAGAGGTTGGAGGAGGATGCTGTAGATGCTGTAGGCAAGACATTCCTTGCCATCACTGAAGAGCAAGGCAGAGGACAGGGTAGCCTCTGCAAACAAACACTTGTGGTGGAACAGTAGCAGCACCTGAACAGGCTGACCCAGCTTCAAGGTGGCAAATTGAATCATGATTCCAAAACCAAGGGTGGGGCCTTGGGGATGTCAGAAGAGGATGGAGACTGTAGTTCCAGTACTGATTCTACCCTCACCCAGACTGTGGCTGCATCAGAGCTCTGCTGAGAACAGGCATACAATCTACTACCCAATAATCCCCTCCTGATGCAAGTATGCAGCTGGCTGTTTGGGAAGTGGAAGGAACTGGGAGAATGAGAACTGAGTTTAATGCAAAACCAATAGAGCCAGAGTCTTATAGTTAGGTCTTAGGCCAAAGCCAGCCCCTGAGGTACTATGATTGCTAATCTCCTCATACACAAGGGCCCAGAACACCCAGGAGAAGTGATATTTTTAGTAAGACTTTATCTACCTAAAAGGGAGAAAAGATAGTATTAATAACTCAGAAATGCTTGTATGTGTGTGTATGATATACGACGTGGTATGTGTTGTGTGTGAGGTGCTATGTGTGTAATATCTGCTGTACGTGGGTGTGGTTCTATGTGTGTATACACACGCATCTGTATTTTCAAGGAATTTCAATAAACTCAGTCTCAGTATTCACAGCATCACTATTAAGACAAACACTAGTACATTTCTTGTCATTTAGATTTTAGAATTGCAGTACACAGATCTTTTCTTTCATTCTGTGAGGTCACATCTAACCACTTTTTTACTCTATTCTCAAGTAGCAGTTTAATGAAAAATGCATCAATGAGTTAGTTGTTTGACAATTAAAGTCTGGAGACCTGCTTCCATTAAGATGATAGCCAAGAAATTGTGTGGCGTAGTTCTACTGGGACGTACGAAGTCACCATGAGTCAGAATGAACTCGATGACAATACCTTTGGTTTAGGGTAGATTCATAGGACTGCCGAAATGAAGAACCATGAACTGAATGCTTACATCAATTTATACTAGCACAGTTTTGGAGGCTAGAAAATCTAAACCAAAGTGTTTTCAAGGTGATTCTTAATGGAGGTTCTGACCCATGCTCTGGTGTCTGGTGGTTTCCAGCAATCCTTGCCTTGTGGTGGAATCACTCCACCAATTTCTGCCTCTGTCTTCACACAGTGTTCTTCCCTGTGTGTCTCTGTTTTTCCTCTCATCTTCTTATAAGGATATCACTGATGATACACTATGGTGCAGTAGGATCAGAGCTAGACCAAGAACCACAAGGTCGGCTGTTCAAACCCAACAACTGCTCCTTGGAAACCCTATATAGTGTTTTTATGAGTTGGAATTGACTCAATGGCCCTTAACAACAACAACTCCAGTATGAGTATATCTCATACTAATACAATATTAGGACCCACCTACTCCAGCACATCTGCAAGGGCCCTATTTCCAAATAAGATCACATTCTGAGGTTCTGGGAAGACATGAATTTTGGGGGAGGATACTGTATAACTCAGGTTAAACCTGTTAGTGAATAGTTAGAAGGATGAAAGATAAACTTCATCCCAAGTGTGATAACTTAAGTGAAGAGGAATTTTAGCATTTTGGTTGAGCATGGATGTTCTGGTTGGGATGTCATCTACACTGGAAATACATCCAAGGTTCATCCACCATTCACTTTAAGACCAGCTCATGATCTTCTTATTGTAATGTTGGGGTAACTTATCTCATCCTTCTTTTCTCCCTTCCTTGGCCTCCTTGTCTGGTTAGGACCATTCCATAGGTACCTTGTGAGAATCCAGTTCCGCATCAATTCATATAATTGTTCTCTTCAGTCTCTCACATGTTCAAATTTTCTCTCTAATTAATATCAAAGCCTATTTCAGGCTTCCAGCTTCTCATCAGAAACCCTAGACAGGATCGATATGGGTCAGAACCAATTTGACAACACTTAATAACAACAACTACATCTTGAGTCCAGGATGATACAAGTGTTGGTTACACATTAGTGGAAGAGAAGCCTTTGTGGTGAGGAGTCTGAAGCATCATCCTGATCTGGGACAGGCGCCTGCTTTGGACTTGTATAAACCAATAAAGAATTCAGTCTTATCTTGATAATAACATTTAAAAATAAACACACATTTCCCCCTTAGAGCTGGAAATGGATGTCTGCAGTGGTGCTGAAATCAAAAGCTGTTCCCAGCTAAGACTTATTTTGGACAAAACCACAAGAATGCTGAAGCTGTGTCCTTAGCCTTTTGTTGTTGTTAGGTGTGCTTGATCAGATTCCTCCTGATAGTGAGCCTATGTACAGGAGAACAAAGTACTGCCTGGTCCTGTGTCTTCCTCACAGTCACTGCTGGGCTTGAACTGATTGCTGCAGACACTGTGTCCATCTATCATGCTGAGGGTCTTCCTTTTTCTCATTGACCCTCTATTTTACCAAGCATGATGTCCCTTTCCAGGGACTGGTGTCTCCTGACAACAGGTCCAAAGTACATGAGATGAACTCTCATCATCCTGGCTTCTAATGAGCATTCTGGCTGTACTTCTTCCAAGACAGATTTGTTTGTTTTTGGTATATTCAATATTCCATGGTATATTCAGTACTTTTGTCAATACCATACATCCCTTCTTTTTCCCCGGTTGTATTTTGAGTGCTTTCTAACTAGAGGGGCTCATCTTCCGGCATTATATCATATATTATTCCAGTGCTACTCATAAGATTTTCTCTGGCCAGTTTTTGTTTTTAGAACTAGACCATCAGGCCCTTCTTCTTTGGGGAAACTAAAGAATCCTAAAAATCTCCTGGCTATAAATTCTATTTCAGCTTGTATTGTACAAATATGCATTATCTAATTTTTAAGTGATTTTTCCCATTTGGTTTCATTTCTTTGGTTTGGTTCTTTTTCAAACCATTTGTCCTTTTAAATTTTTTTTTAATACTGTCCTTCTTATATGCCTTTTAACCTTTAAAACATGTCTGTTTTTTGTTGAATTTTTTGCCACCACTCATCTGTTTGCCTTACTACAGTGGTGGCTGTGATTCTGGAAGTTATGCCCCCTGTGTTTTCAATACCAGCAGGGTCACCCATGGTGGACAGGTTTCAGATGAGCTTCCAGACTAAGACAGACTAGGAAGAAGGAAAGACGGACTACTTCTGAATATTGAGCCACTGAAAACCTTTATAAATAACAGTGGAGCTCTGTCAGTACCAGAATGTTGACTATTAAAACATGATATGAATAGTACTAGAATATTGTCAGATATAGTACCAAAAGATGAGCCCCTCAGGTTGGAAGGCGCTCAAAATACAACTGGGGAAGAACTGCCTCCTAAAATAGAGTTGACCATGATGACACGAATGGAGGAAAGCCCTAGGGACCTTCAATTGCTTATGGGGCACAACTCAAAATGAGGAGACACAACTGTAAACATCCATTACTAATCAGAACATGTTGTTGTTGTTAAGTACCGTGGAGTCGGTTCTGACTCATAGTGACCCTGCACAGGGTTTCCAAGGCTCTAAGTCTTTACGGGAGCAGAAAGCCTCATCTTTCTCCCATGGAATGGCTGGTAGTTTCGAATCGCTGACCTTAAGGTTCGCAGCCCGATTCGTAACCACTACGCTACCAGAGCTCCTTATATATTATGAATAGTACTAGAATATTGTCAGATATAGTACCAAAAGATGAGCCCCTCAGGTTGGAAGGCGCTCAAAATACAACTGGGGAAGAACTGCCTCCTAAAATAGAGTTGACCATGATGACACGAATGGAGGAAAGCCCTAGGGACCTTCAATTGCTTATGGGGCACAACTCAAAATGAGGAGACACAACTGTAAACATCCATTACTAATCAGAACATGTTGTTGTTGTTAAGTACCGTGGAGTCGGTTCTGACTCATAGTGACCCTGCACAGGGTTTCCAAGGCTCTAAGTCTTTACGGGAGCAGAAAGCCACATCTTTCTCCCATGGAATGGCTGGTAGTTTCGAATGGCTGACCTTGAGGTTAGCAGCCCTATTCGTAACCACTATGCTACCACAGCTCCTTAATCAGAACATGGAATGTACTAAGTATGAATTTAGGAAAATTGCAAGTTGTCAAAAATGAAATGGAACACATAGATATTCCAAGCATTAGTGAGCTGAAATAGACGGGTATTGGTCATTTTGAATCTGACAATCACAAGGTTTACTATTCTGGGAATTGAAAATTGGATAGGTGTCGCATTTATCATCAAAAAGAACATTTCAAGCTCTGTCATGAAGTACAACAGTGTCTGTGATAAGATAATATCCATATGCCTACAAGGAAGACCTTAAGGTCAGCAGTTTGAAACTACCAGCTGTTCTGCGGGAGAAAGATGAGACTTTCTGCTCCATTAAAGATTTATTATAGCCCAGGGTCACTATGAATCAGAACTGACTTCCCAGCACACCCCCACAAGGAAGACCAGTTAATACAACTATTATTCAAATTTATGCACCAACCACTAAAGCCACTGATGATGAAATTGAAGAACTCTACCAACTTCTTCAGTCTGAAATTGATCAAACATGAAATCAAGATGTATTGATAATTACTGGCGATTGGAATGCAAAGGTTGGAAACAGAAATGATCAGTCATTGAAAAATATGGCCTTGGTGATAGAAATGATGCTGGCCATCGCATTATAGAATTTTGCAAGACCAATGACTTCTTCATTGCAAATACCTTTTTTTGTTAAATGTTTATTATAAATTATGTGATAGCTTACATGGGGGAACATTAGTTTTACGTTCATCCTGTCATATATCCTTTCATTGCCATGGTTACAATCTCTCCATACGCCATCAACTAACCAAAGGATATACCCTGCAAGTCTTCCCTTTCCACCCCCACCCACCCCCACCCCATCTTCAGCACACAGTCCCTCTCCCTCTCTGGTCTAGAGTCCCAAGCTGCTCCATCTCTTCACGTCATCGTCTCTGCTTCCATCTCTGGCATCACTGCTTCTCTGGGAAGGGTCCTGCCCTCCTCTCTTCTCTCTTGATGGTTCCAGGGACCTCTACTCCTGGACTTCAAAGTCAATCATTCCCCTGCTTTTGATACAAAACTATCACAAAACATCCATCTTTAGGTTTCCAACACTCACAAACAGTCCTGATACCAATTATTCACCATTGTACCAAAAGGGACCTATCCCCATCTCATTTTATTAGCTCCACCCAGACAGATTGGATACTACTTAGTGGAGATTCTACCTTCCTCCACGCCATCTGGATCTAGGCTCCCTCTTGAAAGCTTGTAAGCCAGTCACTTCTTGCCTTTGTAGCCCCTCCCCCCCATTTTGGGTAGCCAATGTCCAAGTTGCCCATCCTGTCTCCTCTGTGTATGGAAAGGGTGGAAATGATCCTTGCTGTAAAGATTTGTTCCCTCTTTTGAGCTACTGCATCCATAGGTGTAGGTCAGTTCATCAAATTGTATCAGATTACTCTTTTTTTCCCTCTTCTTTCTTCTAGTTGAGCTCTGATTGAAGCCAGGTCAAGTGGGTATTATCTGCAAGTGTGGGTGTTCTTATGCATATGCCCTCTCTTCTTATCAGCTGGATGCTTCACTCTCCACTCTAGTCCTCTGTGGCTATGTCACTGACTCTGGGCCCGAGAGTCCCCAGGTCTTGCCACACTGCTGGCCAACCAGATCTCCACCCGGGTTCACAGGAGTCTATTGAACATTGTAGGGCTTAGCTCACAGCTTCATTGCTGTTTCTCACTTCCCCTTATGGGTGACAAATATGGTCACCAATCAGAGTGCATGTCTACTCGTGTATTCCCATTGAGGCTTAGTCCTGGAAGCGGGGTTTGCCCTAAGGAGACCCAACCACTTGCCTTGATGTCTCCTGGGTGAGCAACTTGCTTGTTCTTGCAGTAATCAGTCAGACTGCCATTATTGTTTTGTATTTTTCCTGATGGTCTTTCTTTCAAGAAGTATCTTCTGTTCTTCTAGTTGCTCCAGGTTGGTCTCCTTGTCCTTTCAAGTGGAGATTTCCCACCTCAGAAGATTCTAGGTGAGGTTCAGGATTCTACCTATGTTCTTATGTAATGCAGACGCTCCACAGGAAGCCTCCCTCACTGGGCACATTGTAGCCCATTTTAGGTATTCCAGTCAGCCCTGGTGTGGTGCTGTGGGTTAATGCGCCAGAATGCAAAGCCATTGAACTGCAAGGTTGGCAGTTCAAGCTCACTAGCTGCTCCTCAGAAACCCTATACAGGGTCACTATGGCTTGGAACCGACTCAGTGGCACTTCACAACAACAACAGCAATCAGTTATAGGCAGAAGACGGACTTACAAGCTTTCTATGGTGATATTTCTGGCTATCCCTTTCTCTCCCTGTGGTATGCCAAAGAAACCTAGATTCAAAAGACATCCAAGCATCTTAACGTTGTTGTTGTTGTTGTTAAGTGCCGTCGAGTCAGTTCTGACCCATAGCAACCCTATACAGGGTTCCCAATGGTGTAAATCTTTACGGGAGTAGAAAGCCTCATCTTTCTCCCGCGGAGCGGCTGGTAGTTTCGAATTGCTGACCTTAAGGTTTGCAGCCCGATTCATAACCACTACGCTACCAGAACTCCTTTTATCTTAACATTATTCCCCCCCTTTATCCCATTCCAACCATGTCTCAATAGAGACATATCCCACAGCCCTGTTGTTCCAAGGTTGTGCATACGTCATTGATTTACCTCTGTCCCACTTAGTCTATGCAAAGCTGCCTAATTGTTTTCCCATCCACTTTGTTCTTCCATTCCCCTCCCCCTTCTGTGTATTGTCCCCTTCCCTAGCACCTAAACTATCCTGTGTCTATTACCTACCCTGTGTTCCACCTTACTCTCTCTTCCCTCACCTCACCCCTGCATCCCAGTAACCAACAAAGAATCCTTCTCCCCCACCCCCGCTTTTAGTATGGGTTCTTTTTCTTAGTCTTTTACAGTAGTGGTCCTATGCAGTATTTCTCCCTTTGCAACTGATTAATCTCACTCAACATAATGTCCTCAAGGTTCATCCATGTTTTGTGATAGCTAACAGCTTCCTTGTTGTTCTTCAAGGTAGCATAATATTCCATTGTGTGTATGTACCACAGTTTGTTTATCTATTTTTCAGTTGATGGGCACTTTGATTGTCTCCATCTCTTTGCTATTGTAAATAGTGCTGCTATGAACATCGTGTATGTATATCTATTCGTGTTATGGCTCATATTTCTTGTGAGTAAATACCAAGTAGAGGAATTTTTGGATCATAAGGTATTCCTATTTTGCAAAAACTTTTTTTTAAACAACATAAAAGTTGACTATACACATGGACCGCACCAGATGGAATACAGAGAAATAAATTGGCTACATCTATGAAAAGAGACAATGCAAATGCTCCATGTCTTCAATCAAAACAAGGCCAGGGGTAGACTGTGGAACAGACCATTAATTGCTCATATGTAAATTAAAGCTGAAACTGAAGAAAATTAAAACAAGTCCATGAGAGCCAAAATATGATTTTGAACACATCTCACATGAATTTAGAGATCATTTTAAGAACAGATTTCATGATTAGACACTAATGACCGAAGACCAGATAACCTGGGGGATAACATCAAGAATATCATACAGGGAGAAAGTAAAAGGTCATTAAGAAGTTAAGAAAGAAGAAAAAGACCAAAACAGATGTCAGAAGAGACATTGAAACTTGCTCTTCAGCATGGAGATGCTAAAGCAAATGGAAGAAATGAAGAGGTAAAAGAATTGAATACAAAAATTCAAAGGGCTGCTCTAGAAGACAAAGTCAAGTTTTATAATGAAATGAGCAAAGATTTGGAGTTAGAAAATGAAAAGGGAAGAACACACTTGACATTTCTTACGCTGAGGAAACTAAAGAAAAAAATTTAAGCCTCAACATTCTGTCATCTGTGCCATGAAATGTGGAAGACAGATACCTGGCCAACTGATTGGAAGAGATCCATATTTGTGCCCATTCCAAAGAGAAGTGACCCAATGGAATACAGAAATCACTAGACAATATCATTAGTACTGCATGCATATCAAATTTTGCTAGAGATATTTCAAAAATGGCTGCAACAGTTCAAGCCGGATTCAGATAAGGACATGGGACAAGGGATATAAGTACTGATGTGAAATGGATCTTGGCTGAAAGCAGAGAATACTAGAAAGTATTTACCTGTGCTTTATTGATGATGCAAAAGCTTTCATTCTGCGATTTATGACAAGCTATTCTGGAACATTTAATTGTGCTCATGAGAAACCTGTATACAGACCAAGAGGCAGCTGTTCGGACAGAAAAAGAGAACCCTGAATGGTTTAAAATTAGGAAAGGTGTGCCCCAGAGTTGTTTTCTTTCACCATCCTTATTCAATTTGTTTCCTGAGCACATAATTCAAGAAGCTGGATTAAGAAAAACGTGTCATCAGGATTGGAAGAAGGCTCATTAACAACTTGCAATATACAGATGATACAACCTTACTTGCTGAGAGCGAAGAGAATTTAAAATACTGATGAAGATAAAAGATCACAGCCTTCAGAATTGGTTGCATCTCAGTGTAAAGAAAACAAAAATCCTCACCACTGGACCCGTAAATGGCATCAAGATTGAAGTTATCAAAGGTTTCATTTTGTTCAGATCAACCATTAACACTCATGGAAGCAGCAGTCAAGAAATCAAAGTGTTTTGCATTAGGCAAATCTACTGCAAAGATCTCTTTAAAGTTTTGAAGAGCAAAGATGTCAGTTTGAGGACTAAGCTGCACCTGACTTAAGCCATGGCATTTCCAGTAACCTCATATGCATGTTAGAGTTGAACAATGAATAAAAGAAGACCATAGAATTGGTGCATTGGGGTTATAGTGTTGGAAGAGACTATTTATAAAGTGTTATGGACAGCCAAACGAACAAGTACATCTGTATTGAAAGAAGTACAGCCAGAATGCTGTCTTATCAGGAGGAACTAGTACCTGGAGAAGGACAGCATGCTTGGTAAAGTGGAGGGTCAGTGGAAAAGAGCAAGACCTGCAGCGTGACGGATTGGCACAGTGGCAGCAGCAATGGGCTCAAGTGTAGCAATGATTGTGAGGTTGGCACAGTTTTGGGCACTGTTTTGTTCTGTTGTGCTTACGATCGCTGTAAGTCAGTACTGACTTGACAGCACCTAACTACAACAATTTTTTGTGTGTGGCCTTTTCCTTATTGCTATAGGATATGCCTTTATTGAAGCGTTAGAGCACTCTCCCTTAGTGAAGTCTCTTTCCTCACGTGCTTTGCACTTTTTTTATTAAGAGCTAATCTTTATGGGCAGAGTTCTGGTGTGGTGCTGTGAGTAAATGCACTGGATTGCACAGTCAGCTTTAACTGCAAGGTTGGCAGTTTAAGCTCACCAGCCACTCCTTGGAAACCTTATATAGGGTCACTATGGGTTGGGACTGACTCGACAGCACTTAACAACAATCTTTATGTGAGTCATCTTTTTTTATGAATGTTCCATGGGCTCTGGGCTGGGAATGCTCCATATAGAGTGGTTTTATTTTTTTATGTTGAGGTTTCATTGGTCTTAGATCAACTTTTTAACCTTAATTTTCCAGCTTGATTTTCCTGTACCATGTGGGTATGGTAAACTTGGATACCACAACCTCTTGAAATGTTGTTATTGTTAAAGCGCCATTGAGTTGGTTCTGACGCATAGTGATCCTGTATAGAGTTCCCAAGGAGTAATTGGTGGATTTGAACTGTCAACGTTGTGGTTAGCAGTCCAGTTCTTATCCAACAATGTCACACCAAGACTCTTCTTGTAGCATAGGCATTTCTTTCTTTGTCGCTGTTCTAGACAGGACAGCCCCTCAAAGTTTTGTGTTTTTTTTGCAATCAACTTAGTTCCATCTGTCTTCATGTGTGGTTGTGAAGTGGTGTACGGAAGTCAGCTTGTACCAACTCATGAGAAGAGATTGTTAAATTTTTAGAAATTTTGTAGCTGTTTATTAATGTAGCCATTTGAAAAAAATTAAATGGTGTAAATTGATTAAATAAATTACATTAAAATACAGGAAATACATACTCAAACACTTCCTAATTATTTGTACAACAGTTTGCTATTATCTATTTGCTATTTGCTATTATGGAGTCCTGGTGTGGCGCTGTGGGGTAATGTACTAGACTGCAAAATTGGTTTGAGCTGCAAGGTCGGCAGTTCAAGCCCACCAGCTGCTCCTAGGAAACCCTCTGCAGGGTTGCTATGGTTAGAAACTGACTCAGCAGCACTTAACAACAACAACATTTGCTTTTATGCTGTAAGTTCTGGTAGCGTAGTGCTTAAGAGTCAGACTATTAACCTCAATGTCAGCAGTTTGAAACTACCAGCTGTTCCTCAAATACTTAAATGGTACCAACTCCAAGCCACACAACCACCACCACAATGCTATTATCTGTTGCATCTATGTGGTGGGCACATGACACAATGGTGTGCAACTTTCCCCAACGCCATGTTCCATAACAACACATTGATATCTTGAAACCATTCATAGTGGGTAGATTTACATTATAGAAATGGTTAAATGCTCCAAAACAGGGCTTCATTTTTGTTTTGTTGTCTAGACTTTAAGGAACGTGTGAAGTTGTGACATAACATCTCCATTGGTTCATGCTTCTCTTCCCTGCTAAGGCGAAGGAAAATGTCAGCTGATAGTTAGGACTCCATTCGTGTAGCAAGTGCAGTGACAGTTTGGCTACTGAAACAAGAGTTCTGAAAATATTTAAAAAGGATTCTGTGACAATCAGTTTGCTTTATGGAATTTCCAATTAAGTGTAGTGTTCTGGAAGAAGTGCAGCCAGAGTGCTCCTTGGAGGCCAAGACGGCCAAACTTCGTCTCTCATACTTCAGACATGTTGTCAGGAGGGACCAGTCACTGGAGAAGGATATCATGTTTAGTAAAATGGATGGTCAGAGAAAAAGAGGAAGACCCCCAATGAGATGGACTGGCCAAGTGGCAGCATCAATGGACTCAAGCATGGCAACAATAGTGAGGTTGGCCCAGGATTGGGCAGTGTTTCGTTCTGCTGTGCATAAAGTCACTATGAGTCGGTACTGACTCAATGGCACGGAAAAACAACATATGTTATTACTAGTTGTAGGCTTCTGTTGTTGTTGTTAAGTGCTGTCAAGTCAGTTCCGACTCATAGTGACCCTGTAAAGGGTTTTGAGGAGTTGCTGGTGAATTTGGACCACTGAACTTGCGGTTCAAACCGTGGGTTACATATCTTTTTTGCTGAGAGAACAACTCCAAATCATCTTTATTTTATATTAAAAAGGGCACATTTAGCAAAAGACACACTGAGAAAAGAGTTGCTAAGATCCAGGAGACCAGGCAAGGAGGTACAGGCCTTCTGAGGCCTCCTGAGGGGGGACTACATAACTTTTATCAATAAATCTCATAATCAGCTTACGGACACATCCATGTGTGCACTTTTTCAAAGAGCTGGTTTTAAAACGTTTGTCAGCTTCCCATTATCCTAAGTCCATTTATCCTGACTCCAAATGGGCATCAGAACCCTAGCCCTGGGGTCGACATAGTATTAACTTCTCTTATCTTACTGCTCTCAAGTTCCTCTTGGCAACAAACACCTGAAGCTTGCTTTCTGTCTTTAGAGCTTGGTTATCTATCTAAAATGCAAAGTATGTTTTGTCTAGCATGTCTAAATATTTATAACCAGAGATCAATATTTACATGCCATCTCAGTCTGCCATACTGCCCCTGGCCCTAAATTCTGAAATAAATTTATCTTGAGAAGCTTCACATTATTAGAGTACGTGTTCATATGAAATGTTTAGTGACCATGTCATCAGTAATGTTTTTGTAGTAAGTAGAAAACAAAGTTTCATGGATACTTAGAGGTAGGATTCTAAGATGAAGGCAAACCCAGAAAAGCAGATCCTAAGAGACTAAACTGTTAAGAATGTAACTGGAAGTTGATCAATTGAGATTTAGTGACTTTTTGGGGACCCGCCTTGACATTGGGGTTCGGTTCACGAGGAGAGGATACCTGACGGCGATTCATATATATCAAGAATACACAGAAAGAGACAAAGAGAGAGACAAAGAGGCACCCCAAAGCCAGGGTGGATACATCACTGGTGGGCAGGCCTGGGAGTACAGGCATCGTGGCCTCTGCAGGCAGCAACTCACTGCCCTGCAATCTTTACCGCATGCCTTCCAGCCAGTAATGTACTGCCATCATTACTCCATGCCTTCCAACCAGTAATGCACACCTGGGGAGGCTCGGGCCTCTGCTTTATTCAGGGGAGGAGCTTCACACCAAGCTGGGAGGGACTTAGGCAAGGTACAGCTAACATCAGTACTTTTCCAGACATTCAGGTAACTTTACATTGTGCTTTGCTAGTTCGAATCCCAGGCCAGCAACTTGGTTTCTCAAGCCCAATTAACATATCTATAGCCCCTGAGCATAGTTGGGGGAAGGTGAGAGATAAAGTCAAAAGCTTGGGCGGAGTCCTGCTGCTTTGGCTTCCTGAGCCAGGTCTGCAGGAGGACTCCAGAGGCCCAGGTGAATGGGCTGCACCTGGAAAAGGATTAGGGAGGATGGGTTCTTTGTCTATGGAACAAAGAGCTGTGAAGTAGCTAAGATATTTTTAGTTAATCCTTTGGAGAAAGGCTTAACCTTGCAACCTTTAGTCTCGGCTTTAGGAAAATACCACATTTATCTGTGGATTGTCAAAGGCTCCAGTGTATTAATTTAATATATATACCTGAATATTAATATGAAAGCAATTTGCCATTAACTGCCAGTGGCCTCATTTGTTACACTCGGCCCTAGAGGGCCTCGAACCTCTGACTAGTCTTACACGGTCTGCAACAGTGACTGATTTTTTTAAAGTGAAATTTTGATAGACACTAAACCTCTTATTCAGAAATTATCTAATTTTGTGATGAATGAACTCTGTTGTTGTTGTTAAGTGGCATTGAGTCATTTCTGACTCACAGTGACCCTGTATAGTTTCCAAGGAACAGCTGGTGAACTTGAACCACTGACCTTGTGGTTCAATACAACTTTGCAGTGCAGCACATTAATCCACAGCACCACAGCAGTAAATGATGAAAACTAAGTACCTTTTCCCTGCAGTTCTTGTTTGAAATATTTTCAAACGCTTTTTTCTGTTGTTGAATGGAAGAATGCTTATTGTATTGCCAGGGATGGCTACGTCTTCATTCCATGAAGGACAAAGGAGTAAATCTTTCCGTGGAATTTGAGTTTTAGATGAGAAATGGCAAGAATCTTTGGCAA
Organism: Chrysochloris asiatica; assembly: GCF_000296735.1. Classification (NCBI taxonomy): domain Eukaryota; kingdom Metazoa; phylum Chordata; class Mammalia; order Afrosoricida; family Chrysochloridae; genus Chrysochloris; species Chrysochloris asiatica. Next base: position 3,795,050 of record NW_006408795.1, on the reverse strand, counting down.
GAAAACATCCTGAAACACACTGTTCTAGGGCCCCTGCTCTCCATGAGATGGTGCAGTGAATGTCTTTCCTTCCACACCAGGAGTGAGGACAAAAGAGGGCATCTCTAAGGGTTTCCTGACTTTCCCGTGAATGCAAGCCCAAGCTTTGCAAGTCTAAGAGGAGAGCGCAGATAAATACTTAAAGTTCAGATCATGTATGAAACTTTTCATTAAAATTAATTGCTTTTCTAAAAATAAAATCTCAGTGACATTCCAGCCCTCAGTACACATCTAACTTAGTAAATAAAAAAGCAGTTCAATCTAGAGCTCTAAGAAATGCTCACTCTTTGTTTTAGAAATCTAAATGTTCAATAATTTCAGGGAGGAAAAATAGATGTATAGAAGGGGAAAAAAATTGCTCATTTATCCCCAAATAAAGACCACTCCAAGATGAAATCAAAAGTTTAATATGACACAATTAAATATATATATTATATATTTATATCTCACACTGGAGGATTCTTTTGAACTATAAGAAGTTAGAAATTATAAGCAGTCATATGCTTTTTATAATCAGATAAGTTAGTTTCTATTAATTACTTAAATTTCAGTTGGAGAAAATATTGGAAGAGCAATGATAGATATATTAAAGCAGACACAGAGTACAATACCATTTAAAGACAGAAACAATATTTGGGCATCTCTCTCCATTCAGTAGGTAATTTTTCCTATGATACTGCTTATTGAAATGTACTGTTTAAAATGAGAAGAATGATGTAGAATACAGCAGGATGTAAAAGCTTCTGGAAATGTCTTTGTATACCTAACCCTACAAATAAAATCTGCAACACAGAGAGAACACCTCCATACTTCCTTGGGTGTCATCATTTGGAGTTTAAAGAAATGAGTTTTTCCATTTCTGGGTGGTGGTGGTCAGTCTGATGCTCACATGGTAAGTTTGGCACATCTAACTCATCACTATCAATGTGTATAGCATTTTAGATTACATGTGACCTCAAAGGAAGTGGTGGATGTAAGTGAAGAAAGCGTGTAAATCATTCCTAGAATCCAACATTTCTGGGATGATGTAGTAGGTGGCCAACTGCATTCTTCACTTGTCTTACAATTGTTCTGATGTCACATAATGAAAACCAGTTGTCATGGATTCAGTTCTGACTCATGGTGACCTAAGTGTGTCGGAGTAGAACTGCACTCCATAAGGTTTTCAATCACTGATTTCTTTTGGAAGTAGGTCACCAGGCCTTTCTTCAAAAGAGCCTCTGAGTGTACTGAAACCTCCAACCTTTTGGTTAGCAACCAAGTATGTTCACTGTTGCACCCCCTAGGAACTTTACATGTTAAGTGTCATGGAGTTGGTTCTAACTCATAGCTGCCTTGTATAGGATTTCTAATACAAGGATTTGAACCACCAACCTTGTGGTTAGCAGTCCAGTGCTTATCCTACAGTGCTGCCAATCAGGACTCCACATAGATAAAAGCAAAAAAAAAAAGTCAATGTGGTTCTTACTGAGATTTCTTGTTTTCAGGAAAGGAGTGGAAATATCCCAAGGTCTTTTCTAGACACCCGCAAGGCCTAGAAGCATTTCTTGGGAGGAAGCCACAACTATGTGTTAAATGTTTTAAACCTGTTTTTCCTAATTCTGGTTATCTCAAAGCAAGCTGTCCATTTTGTAGATCTTTGTGCAATGTGTTAAATCAATTATTTTAAAGCTTAAAAAAACACCATGCCTCCAGGTTGCGGCTAAAGTGTAATTTTTCAACACAAAAGTGGAAGTGTCATTAAGCGCATCTGGGATTCCTAGACAGACATCTCTGGGGGGTGGAGGAGGGATTGCTCACTAGAGGAAGCCTCCCTGCATCTCCCCACTGTGAAAGGGCGAAGTGGACCTTTGATATGGGCCATCGATTGTGCTGGGATGGGAAGAAGTGGAACCCAGGGCTGTGAATGTTATCAGCGCTGCTGGTCTCACTCCCCCTTCCCTCCCCTCCCCTCCCCTCCCAGAATAAGTCTGTGGTTTCTCCCAATAAGTAAATAACTAAAGACAAATGCCTAATGTGATTTCTACCCCTGGGAGACTTTGTTTTATGCCTTGCCAGTTTTCTTTGGGCCCCTCCCTCATAGTTGATTCATCCTTCAGAAGTTATAGATTACAAACAACCATCTTCTTAGAGACCATATTGAACGTACTAATTACTGCATCACTAATAAGGCATTATTTGCAATTAGGAATGTGAATGTGTGCTTTCAGGAAAAGTGATTTCTTTTTTCCAGAAAGTGAAAATAATTAGGTGAACTTATCTCCCCCACTCGCCAACTAGATGTTTCCACAAATCTTTATTATTATTTGGTTGAAGAAATGTGCACATATTAACTGCTAAGCTGTAGTGACTACAGGAGTTGTAAAGACCTTATTACTATGCGGTTGCAGTAGAAGACACACAATTAAAGTGGTAGCATGGTTTCCAACACTCAGAGGGAGTCAGGGGGACTCTGCAGAGTCCTCTGGGGGAATCAGACAATTATTGTGGAAGGGCCTTGAGTATTGCATTCACTTCTTCAGCCACCGTGGTCAGCACAAACTCAAACTGCTCCTGTGGAGGGGAGACAAGAAGGAATCACAGATATTAGACTTGTTTTCTTCCCCCGCCCCGCCAAGCTTGAACTCTGATGTGTTGTTCTGCAGAAAGTTACTGTTTAGGAAAAAGTTAAAACTGTGTAGGTCATTCACGTACTTCAGTGGAAAGGAATCAAGGGCTCTTTGTCTTCTTTCTACAGCAGACCCAGTGTTCATGTGAACTGAAACGTCTTGTCCTGGAAAGTCACATCTTGGACCACTGGGGTAACAGCTACCAGTAGAAACAGTGACTCTGAACATGGCTTGGAGCCCCGTGGCCACGTCCTGCTGAATTCACCCAATTCTGAGAGTGGACTTGGTTAACAGGTAGGACCGGAAATGTGAGTGAGTGGACCCAGCTTTCTGACTTTCTGACCTTTAAGCCACTGCTGGTCCCTGGGAGTGAAGGCAGGGCTGTTATATCTATCCTGGGTTTAACCTGTCCTCGAAAACGTAGAAAAGAATGCTATGTTTGCTTTTGAAATCAATAGGTTATTCAGCCCAATTCAGTTTTGTTCCAATTGACATGACATCTCATCTCAATCACAAGGTTGATTAATTTTAAATGTGCATATTTTAAATGTCCAACACTACTCATATACATAAACACACATGTGGGAGAAAGCACACACCATACTTAAATGCAGAACAGTTGTGGTAGTGAATGGGTAGAACCAGAAGTGCCGTATTCCAGATGTCAGGAGTCTTCCACACACTAAATGATGTTCCCTAGGCAACTGGACTGAGAACCTCAAAGTTAGCAGTTTGAAACTACCAGCTGTTCCGTGGGAGAAAGATGAAGCTTTCTGCTCTTGTAAAGATATACAGCCTCAGAAACCCTATACAGGGTCGCTATGAGTCGGAACCGAGTCCACGGCACATAATCACCAAGCACACAGAAGGCACATCCTAACATCTTCTCAACGGCGCTCCACTCAACAACATTATGATATAAATGTCTGACTTTCTTTTTTTATTTTATTTCATTTTATTTAAGGTTTTTATTGTGGATTGAGTGAAAGTTTACAGGGCATCTCATCAGTTTTACATTCAACAAATCATACACCTTGTTTCATTACAAAGATTAGAATCCCCTCCATGTACCATCAGTTTTTTAAAAAAACAAAAAACACCACTCAGGCATATATAATAATTTACATCTCCAAAGGGCACATTCTGCAAATCTGCTCCTGGCCACCAGCTCTTAGTCCCTCTCTTCTTAGTCCATAAATCCAGAGTCCTCAGCTACTCCCCCTCTTCATGCCCTCATCTCTGCCTCCATCTCTGGATAAGGTCCCACATTCTGCTTATGCACTTCTCTCTGGATGGCCCCAGGGTCCTCTGTTTCTGGACTGTAAGATTAACCACTCCCCAATTGTGACAGTTGTGATTAGTCACGGTAACAGTTATTCACTATTGAATCTTTCGAATCTCATCCCCATCTCTTCACCAGACCCATCTAGACAAGATAACAGCTATTCAGTGGGGACTCTTTCTTTCCCCCCATACTCTTAA
>NW_006408795.1:3775802-3785837 GCF_000296735.1 Chrysochloris asiatica | reverse complement strand
ACAGGGGGAAGGCTGTCAGTTTCTCTCCATTGAGCGTGATGTATGCTCTTGGTTTTGTATATATGCTCTTGATTATGTTGAGGAATTTCCCTTCAATTCCTACTTTGTTGAGTGTTTTTATCAAGAATGGATGTTGGATTTTGTCAAATGCCTTTTCTGCATCAATCGATATGATCATGTGGTTCTTTTCCTTTTTTTTATTTATATGATGGATTATGCTGACCGTTTTCCTGATGTTGAACCATCCTTGCATCCCTTTTATGAAATCTGCTTAGTCATGATTATTTTTCTGATGTGCTGTTGGATTCTGTTGGCTAGGATTTTGTTGGTCTATAATTTTCTTTCTTAGTGATGTCCTTCCCTGGTTTTGGTATGAGGGTTATGCTTGATTCATAAAAAGTATTAGGGAGTTTTCCATCCTCTTCTATGTCCTGGAATTATTTGAGTAGAATTGGTGACAGTTCTTCTCTAATTGTTTGGTAGAACTCACCCGTGAAGCCATTTGGGCCTGGGCTTTTGTTGGTAGGCAGTGTTTTGATGACCTGGTCAATTTCTTCTTTTGTTATGGGTCGGTTCAGGTTTTCTACTTCACTGTGTGTAAGTTTAGGTAGGTCGTGTTTTTCTAGAAATGTATCCATGTCATCCAAATTTTCGAATTTTTTTGCAGTACAGCTCTTCATAGTATTCTGTTATTATCCTTTTCTTTCGTTTGGTTCTGTTGTGACTTCACCTATGTGGTTTCTAATGCGATTTATTTGTGTCCTCTTCCTCTTTAGTTAGTTTTGCCAGTGATGTGTCCATTTTATTAATCCTTTCAACGCACCAGCTTCTTGTTCCGTTGATTCTTTCTATAGTTTTTCAGTTTTCCATCTCATTTATTTCTGTTTTATCTTTATTATTTCCCTTCTTTTGGTGACTGTAGGTTCCCTCTGCTGGTCTGCTTCTAATTGTTGAAGATGTTGTGTTAATGTGTTGATTTGGGCTCCTTCCTCTTTTTGGATGTGTGCATTTATCGCAATAAATTGTCCTCTCAAGACTGCTTTCGCCGTGTCCCAAAGATTTTGGTATGCTGTGTTCTCATTCTCATTTGTTTCGAGGAACTTTGTGAATTCACATTTAATTTCTTCTTTTACCCATTCGCTTTTCAGCAGGGTGTTGTTCAGTTTCCATGTATTCGACTTTATTACTTTGATCTTCTTATTGTTGATTACTAGTTTTATATAGCATTGTGGTCTGAGAAGACGCTCTGTAGAATTTTGATGGTTGTGAATTTATGGAGGTTTGCTTTGTGACCTAACACATGGTCAATTTGGAAAAATGTTCCAATCACACTGGAGAAGAATGTGTATTGTGCCACTGTTGGATACAATGCTCTGTATACATCTATGAGGTCAAGTTGGTTGATTGTGTTGTTTAGTTCCTCTGTAGAATTGTTGAGTTTCTTTCTGGTTATTCTATCCCTTTTCAAGAGTTGTGTGTTGAAATCTCCCACTATAATTGTAGATTTCTTTCTTTCTTTCTTCAATTCCAGTAAGGTTTGCTTCATGTATCTTGGTGCTCTTTCATTGGGAGCGTATATATTTTTTATGGTTATGTTATCTTGCTCAATTGACCCTTTGATCATGAGATAGTGTCCTTCTTTGTCTCTTATGCTGGTTTTTATCTTAAAGTCTACTTTGTTGGAGATTAGTATTGCCACTCCTGCTTGTTTATTGTTGCAGTTGGCTTGGTAAAATTTTTTCCATCCTTTAACTTTTAGTCTGTTTTGTCTTTGTGTGTAAGGTGTATCTCTTGTAGGCAGCATATTGATGGATCTTGTTTTCTTTGTCTACTCACTGGTGCATTCAATCCATTGACATTCAACATAATTATCGATAAGTATGAATTGATTGCTGTCCGTATGTTACTTTTTTGGCAGTGCTGTTCGTTCTTTGGTTCTGCTTTCCTTTTGTTGGATTTGTGTTTTTTGAGCTGTTTCTTCCTAGTTTCTATGTTCGCTTGTTCTGCTTGGGAATTCGTATTTATATGTTGTGTAGTGTTAACTTTCTTTGGGGTTACCTGGTAGTCCACTAACTTCTCTGCATTTAAGATACTCCATTGTAACCCCTAATTTACCTGGCATCCCCACCACCTGGGTTTCTGTTGCTGCGTTTGTCCCTTCTTTGACATTGATATATTTTTGGTCTTCAGTTGATCTCTCCACTCCTTTGAGTTTGTCGTTGTAGTCTTGTTCTGTTCTGGACTCCACTGTCTGTTGGCGGTGTTCCAGGTGGAGTTGCCACACCTGTCAATCTCTGTTTGTTGTCGGTTCTTGTTGGTTCTCAGTCCACAGAACTCCGTTTAAGATGTTTTGAAGTGCTGGGTTGGTTTTGATAAACTCTCTCAGATTCTGTTTATCCTGGAATGTTTTGATTGCACCATCATATTTGATTTATAGTTTTGCTGGATAGACGAATCTTGGTTGACAGTTTTTGTCTTGCAAAAAAAGTTTATGGTCTCCCCATTGCCTTCTTGTTTGCATGGTTTGTTCTGAATAGTTGGAGTTTATCTAATTTGCTTGCCTTTATAAGTTGTATTTCTCTTCTCCCTGGCCGCTTTTTGTATTCTTTCCTTATCTTTGATTTTGGAGAGCTTGATTATTATGTGTCTTGGAGACTTTCTTTTGGGATCTATCCTTCCTGGAGTACTTTGGGCTTCTTGAATGTATATCTTCTCATCTTTCAAGATATTAGGGAAATTTTCTTCCAGAAGCTCTTTAACTATCTCCTCTGTGGAATTCTCTGATTCTTCTTGTTCCAGAATGCTAGTAATTCTTACTTTATTCCTCTTCATGTTATCCAGCATGAATCTTAGACTCTCTTCAGATTGTTTTATCCTTTTAGCTGCTTGCTCTTCTATCTTGGCAGTATTGAGACATTTGTCTTTCTGCTCCTTTCCCTTTCAGCCTATTGATCATGTGGACATCTTTTTGCAGGTTTTGAATTGTTTCCATTGCTGTGTCTATCCTATTTGATTGTTCCTGCATTACTTTCCTTACTTCTTCCTTAATTTCTTCAACCCTTTTTCAGAGCATTTGAATTTGTTTCTGTATCATTCTTCTGAATTCCCTCTCAGGCATATCCAGAACCCGCTCCTCCTCCTCTATAAAGCCTTTGTCTGTCTCCAGCTCATTTGCACCATCAGCTCTCTTCTGTTTTTGGATGTGTTTTGATAAGGTTTGTTGTTTCTTTTTTGTCATGAGTATTATTATTTTATTATTATTAATATGATCAGGAGAGAGGCTTCCCTTATTGCATGTAATGCGTAGCAGGTGTTGTTAGGTCTTGTCTCAGTGGTGGAGTATTATGTTGTATTCTTATAGCTTGGCTATATGGCCACAATTCCTGTCTCTTCTTAGGTGACATAGGGAGGAAAAGCTCCCACCTCCAGGTAAGATGTGTGATCAAAAGGACCAAAAGCAGAAGTAATACAGACACCTAGATAAAAATCACCACTTTGGAGCAGAGATGCGGCATTGATCAAATTTCCCATGCTATTCCATCAGTGTGTGTGCACACAGAAGCCTCCAGCAGGGTGTGGGGGCGACCCCTATTTCAGACCCCTCCTGTAGCCACTACCGTATTGGTGGGCAGATATATACTGGGGAGTTAATGGGTGAAAGATCGTCCACTATTTTTGACTCTGCCTATTCACAGCGCAAATATTAGGATGGTTGAGTCTTATTAAGCTGAGGTTTTGGTTTTGCCAATTACTTTGTATTGATTGAATGCTGAATGCTACCAGACCAGTTTGGCAAGCTCAGTAGGTGTTACTTTGCTGGCACAATAGCTGGAAATTCCAAGCTGCTACCTGGAAGGAAGGGGAGGTGCCCCTCCCCGGCTCAGGGCTCAGGTCCACAGCCTCAGATTTGGGCCCACCAGTGATATCATAAGTTGCTACCCAGCTCACTCTCTCTGTACCATAGGAAAACTGTCCCGCGTGATGTCCAGGCTAAGAGATAACGCTGGGACAGGGTGAGCGAGAAGGAGAAATGTTTAGTTTCCCCTGGTTTAATCTTTCCTTTTCCCTTTTTCTGGAAACGCCACTTTCTAACTGGGCTGGCTTTAGCCCTACCCTCTAAACTCTGCTGGGGTGGGGTAGTCGCCTAGATGGTCCCGCCTCCAGATTCCTAAGATGCCCATATTTTCCTGCAGTCTTGGAACTTATATTAGATCTGGAGCTCTGGAGTTAACTCTATGAGCTCTTCCTACGTGAGATCCCCCTCCCCTCTCACCGGAGCATATCCTACCTGGCTGCTATGGCTGCCACCCCCTTGTTGAGCTTCTTGAATGCTAATCTTTTCACTTTTCAGGATGTTAGGAAAATTTTCTTCCAGAAGCTCTTCAACTATCTCCTCTGTGGACTTGTGTGTTTGTTCCTGTTTTGTAAAGCCAATAATTCTTATGTTATTCCTCTTCATGTTGTCCAACATGAATCTTAGGCCTTCTTCAGATTTTTTTTATCCTTTTTTGTGTTTGCTCTTCTATCTTAGTAGTGTTGAGAGATTTATCCTGTAGCTCACTAGTGCTGGCTTCTATCTCTTCAATTCTACTCCTTTGCCCTTTCAGTGTCTTGTCCATTTCTGATAGTCTATAATTAATCATTTGGATGTCTTTCTGTAGGTTTTAAATTGTTTCCAATGCTGTATCTATCTTATTTGATTGTTGCTGTAGCGCTTTCCTGACTTCTTTCTTGTTTTTCTCAACTTCATTATACAGTGTTTAGATACATTTTATAATCATTTTTCTGAATTCCTTCTCAAGCATTTCCAAAGCTTGCCTATTTTCCAGTATGGAGTGTAGGTCTCCTTCCAGCTCATTTGCCTCAGTCACTTTATCTCGTTTCTGGACATGTGCAGATATGGTTGTCTGCTTCTGTTTTGGGGCATCTTCAGGGGTTATCTGTGGCCTTAATACTTAGATGGGTCTGTATTTTGGTATTTTTTTATGCTTTCTGAATGCCTCCAGGTAGATGTGATCAGGAAATGGGCTTCCCTTTTCACTCTTCTTCCTGAGAAGTTTCAAGATACCACTGTTGGTCGTTTTGATGTAATTTAGGATTTAATTTTCAGCCTATTTCCTCTTTTGTCTGCTTGTCCCACTCCACAATCCCCATTCAGGCCCTTTTTCTAGTTATAAACAGTTCAGGGCCAGCTGTGGCCGTTTGATTTTTAATTGAAATTGTCTCTTTAAATTTCGAGGAGATCTGTGTCCACGCATAGTAGAACCCTCCAAGGGTGGAGCTGGGGTGTCCACTAGCTCAGGCACCCCTATAGTCACCAGAATGGAGGTGCGCAGAGAGGGACCAATGAACAGATACCAAAAGAAAAGAATGTCCACACCTTATCTCTGCATTTCTGTCAGGTATCCGTGGCTGCTCTGATCTTCCCCCAACTTGGTCTTACCCAAGATGGCGGCTCCTGGAGCAGCTGAGCATCTCAAATTAGAAAGCAATGGATTTCTTGCTTGTGGTACAAATTCCCCTAGCTGTAAACCTTCCAACCTTCTAAATATTCCTTTATATGTGGTTCAGAGTTCTGGGACCATCCCCTGAGCCTGCTTGGTCCTGTATTCTGTGTTGTTGCTGGCAGAACTCCTCGCTGCATTTCCACCCGATCCGCCATCTTGTTTGTTCACTCATGTTTGATTTTCTTATTGGATTCTTTTAAATGGCTGGATAAGAGTCCAATAAAATTATATATTGGAAAGTATGTTTTTTATAAACTTATTTACTTAGTCTTTCATCTTTTGTTGGCATTTGAGAGTCTCCATGTTTTCACTGTGTGAATAAGGCTGCAGTGACTATCTTCATACTTGTTTATTTTTGCCTTCCTAAGATATTTCTTTAGGGTAGGTTTCCAGTGTGTCAGTGAATAGGGTTTGTTGTTGTTCTAAAGTGCTGTCGAGACAGTTCCAAGTCATAGAGACCCTGTCTAGGGTTTCTGAGGAGCAGCTAAAGAGCTTTAACTGCTGACCTTGTGATTCAAACAGACCCTGCAGTCCAGTGCTTATCCTACACCAGGGCAATATTAAATGACAAAAGAGAAATGAGGAACTGTACTTACGTTTTGACATTATGCATTTATACGCAACTAAAGTGGGAGAGTAATATAGAAAGTGAAAATGGTTGGTGTGGTTACTGTACCAATTAAAAATCACTCCAACATTGATCCTGTATCCTAAAGGAGTCACCAGCCATCTGTCAGTTTGTCTTACTGTGGTGACTTGAATGTTGTTGTGATGCTGGAAACTTTGTCACCAATTTTTCAAATACCAGCAGGGTCACCTATGGTGGATGGTTTTCAGCAGAGCTTGCAGACTAGGAAGAAGGAGTTAGTGATCTATTTCTGAAAACCTGCCAATAGAAATCCTATTGATCATATCAGAATATTATCTGCTATCAGGCTGGAAGATGAGCTCCTAAGTTAGAAGGCACTCAAATGGACTCAAGCATCCCAGGGACCCTGAAGATAGCTCAGAATGGGGCAATATTTTGTTATAGGGGGCTGATGAATGTAAGGTGCAAGGCTCAAGAGGGGACACTCCATGGGAATGAACTGACTTACACTTAATTGTACTTGATTGATTCTCGCACTATGCTAGGATGTTGTTGTTAAGTGCTGTCAAGTTGGTTCTGACTCGTAGCAACCATGTATATATAGGGCTTCCAAGGAGCAGCCCATGTAAAGAGCCTTAGAAACTCTATCAGGGTCACTATGAGTTGGAACTGACTCGGTGGAACCCAATCACCATCATTGGTTTTCTGAAAGACTCATCTTTCTTTCATGGAACAGCTGGTGGGCTTGAGCCACCAATCTTGTAGTTAGTAGTCCAGTACCTGTCGTACTAAGTACATTTTACTTGGATAAACCAGTGCATGTATGAGCTAGAACCCTAGTAACAATACTTTTACTTACCCTCAGATACAGTGTTCCATAAGGAGCCTTGGTAACATAGTGGGTTATGAGTTGGGCTGCTAAGTGCAAAGTCAGCAGTTCAAATCTATCAGCTGCTTTGTGAGAGAAAGATGAGGCTTTTTGCTCCCATAACGATTTACAGCCTCCGAAACCCTATACATGATTGCTATGAGTCAGAACCGAGTCCACGGCACATAACTACCACCAGTGTAGTATTCCATGTGGGCAAATACAACAGTATTATTTGTTAGTTGTTGAAATTGCTTACTTGGCTTTTAATGCCTTAAGTAATGAAAGTAAAAGACTATGCATCCTTAAAGAAAGAAAGCATGAAGAGGTGTGAATAAAATGATGACATTCACAGAGATGCATTAAATAGGAAGGAAGGAAATGTGTTCACAAGACACACGTAATGGGGAAGAGAGTCACTCATCTTTCAAAGTGCATTATTTTAGTCACATCCCATGAGTTCTTCTCTTGTTCTAAAAATAAGTCTCTGTTATCCCTGTTCTGAGTGTACCCAGAACCCAAACCCACTTACATTGCACCAATTCCAACTTCTAGCGACCCTGTAAGGATAGAGTAGAACTGCCCAATCAGGTAAATATGCCTGTAAATCTTTATGGAAGCAGAGTGCTTCATCACTGTCCTGTAATCTCATGGGGCAATGTTGGGTAAAGGAAAAATAAGTTAAGAGAGAATAGTGACTGATATGTGTACTATTCCATATACTTTGAAATTCTAGGAACTAAATTTATGTATAAATATTTAGGCAGCCAACTTTAAAGATCCAAGCTAAGGAAGAAGGTAAATCCCAATGGATAATCAATCCCAAACCTAAATTACAAACTCTCCATCACGTGGGAGAATCAGAGAATTGGGGTTTGACTAATAGTGTCACCTTATATAAAGTTTGTCAATTTGCAATGCCAAAATTTGGGTTTGATAAAATACATGACATAATTATAATAAATGTAGCTTACTCTTTGCTGATTCCCAAAGCACTTGCTTTCAGGTTGGGCCTCAGGTCCTGCCTTTGGGCTTCAGCTGTCCTTATGTTAAGAAGGGCATTCTTTGGCAAACACAATGTCAGGCCACAGAGGGCTGAGCACTGTTCTCTCTTGCAATGCATTAGACAATTCTTTCTTTTTTGACAAGGTTTGCCTGCCCATTTCCCCCCTCAATCAGTACTTAAGACAGTTGGTAGTCCTGGGGCCTACTTAAATGCACAGAGGCAAAGGGAGAAGGAACCAGTTTGGAATCTAAGAAACTGGGAGATTATATAGTTGAGGCCAATGGGCTTCATGTGCAGCCACTACACTGTCTGTCAGTGGAAGTTTGTATGATGCTGTGATGTGGAGGCTTGGTGTGGTGCTACAGGATAAGCACTGCACTGCTAACTTCAAGGTCAATGGTTCAAATCTACCAGCTGCTCCTTGGAAATCCTTACAGGATCACTATGAGTCAGAAGTGACTCGATGGCACTTAACAACAACATGATGCTGAACAGGTTTCAGTGGAGCTTCCCAACAAACGTGGGTTAGGAACAAAGGCCTGGAGATCTACTTTAAATAATCAGCCAAAGAAAATGTTATGGATCACAATGGTCTGACTTGACAGCAAAGTCGGCAAAGATGTTAATGATGGGGATATGAAGTCAAGATTTGGCCATGGGAAGAATAAAGCTTTGCATTTCTTGTTATAAAAACCTCCTTGTTCTTTAAATATTCACAATTGTTTCTACCCCAGTTCAAAGTCACCGGAAATTCTAAGGATGCTGATATTCTCGGGCCCAGAAAAACCTAGGGGTACATGGCTAGTAGTGAAGGTGGGTACAGGCCTGACCTCTGAGACTTGACAAAGTCACCCACTTCCCATTAGTTGATACAGCACAGTCTTAAGGTCATTCCAATGACTTGGGACACACCTGTGGGTTGTCACATTATCAGCAACGATCTCCCTTAACCTTTATAAAGTATTGTGTGGCAGCACTGAGATAACTAGCAGATATTAAGAGTCTCAAGTGTCTTCCCACAGACAAGGATTGATTATAAAGGGAAGCTTGGTAACCGCACAATGGGGAGGCCTGGCAGCCACATCCTTACCCATGGTTCAACAGGATCAAGAGATGGCGCCATGATGGAGATCCTGATGTGGTGCCCTGAGGGGTACTGCCCCATCACCCTGCCCAGTATATATCACATCACTTGCCTCATACCCATCACTGGCATTCATGATAAGGAGACACCAGAAAACCTAAACCAAGAGTCAGTCTACGAAAACTAGGCTTTTGTTGTTAGGTGACGTCAAGTTGGTTCCAACCCATAGCGGCCCTATATAAGGTTTCTGAGGAGCAGCTGGTGAGTTTGAACCACCAACCTTCAAGTTCAAACTAATCTTGTGGTCTAGTGCTTTTCCTAAATGCCATACCAGGACTAGCTAGTTGTCTTTAAAAGTGTCATGATAAAAACTGTTCCAGACTAAAGAAGGTTAAAAAGATGTGACAACAGCAGACACTGGGGGGGGAAGGTGAAGGGTAGTCCTGTGTTGATCTGGATCCAGAACAAGACCACTGGAGAGACAGGAGAGGAGAATGGAATAAGGTCTGTGATTCGTTAATGATATCAACATTAGTATCTGGGTTTGGATCATTGTACTGTGGTTTTGGAGGACCTGGGTGAAGAGTATGTGGGGAAGTACTCAAACAAGGTGTTTTTTTGTTATTATTGTTTTAACTCTACAATTATTTCAAAATGGGAAGTGATTGATCAGGTCATCAAAAGACTCCAAACCAAGAAAGTCCAGGCACAGACGGCTTCACTGGTGAATTCTACCAAACATTCAGGGAAGAGCTGTCACCAACTTTACTCAAATTATTCCAAAAGATAGAGAAGGATGGAAAACTTCCTAATACATTTTATGAAGCAAGCATACATAACCCTCATACCAAAACCAGGGAAGGACATTACTAAGAGGGAAAATTATAGACTAATATCCCTCATGAACATAGATGCAAAAATTATCAACAAAATCATAGCCAACAAAATCTAGCAACACATCAAAAAGATAATACATCATGA
>NW_006408795.1:3747114-3762349 GCF_000296735.1 Chrysochloris asiatica | reverse complement strand
TAATCAAAACATTCCAGGATAAGCAGAAGCTAAGGGATTTTGCCAAAGCCAACCCTGCTATGTAAAACGTCGTGAAGGAAGTTCTGTGGACTGAGAACCAACAAGAACAGACAACAACTAGAAAATGACATACGTGGCAGCATCACCCTGAACTCAATTGACAAATGGAAGAATCAAGAACAGAATAAAATTATAAGAACAGAGGATCTGGGAGGTCAGTTTATGATCAAAACAATTACAATGTGAAAGAAGGTAAACACAGAGGAACAGAGATCCAGGTGTGGGAAGGTCAGGTAGATTACTGGATAAAACAGACTGTTTTAAATGGAGGGTAGAACTAATAGAATATAAGGGAACCACAATGTGGTTGGGGTGGGGGGTTTATTATGGGTTTTGGGGAGGGCAATATAAGAAGAGGCGAGGAGATGGAAGAACAAGATAAGATAGGGGAACACTGAGGCAGGTTTGCATGGCCTAGTGGGACAGAGGTAAATAGTGATGCATAATCAACCTTGGAACATCAGGGCTCTGGGATCTAGGGATCTAGGTATAGCTTGAAGAGGGTAAATACTAAAATCTTTGACTGCCTTATGAATATTAGTTTCCCTTGCCTACTATTGTAAAATAGACACTTCAGTGGGATAGAAAGGAATGTTGGGGAACATGATTAGAGAAAACTTGTAAGCCTGTCTTCAGTCTATAACTGATTGGAATACCTAAAAGGGGTTCTACAACTTTGTCCAGTGAAATAGGCCTTATGCAAAGCCTTTGCAGAGTATAGGACCTTAGGTGGAATCCTGAGTCCCATCCAGAACCTTATGAGATGGGACTTTCCCACTAGAAAGGACAAGCAGATTGGAACAGCTACAGTGACAGAAGATACATCTTCAAAGAAAGACTATCAGGAAAAAACCAAAACAAAAATGTCAGCATGACTGTTCGCCAGGAAAACATCAAGTGCCTTCAGGACAAACTCCCCTCTAAGACTGAAACTCAAAGGGAATACTCAAACAAGCATGTACGCTTGCTGGCGACCACATTAATCTACTGGTGAGTGGAAGAGAGAAAAGGCAGCAGTGAAGAAATGGGCTGATTTCAACCCCAGACCATTGAATCCCATTGACCTGGAGATGAGAGAGAGAAGAGGAAGGGCTGGTTGGTCCAAAGTGTGGTGAGACCTGAGGACACTTGAGCCCATGGAGGACGAGTCAGCCACAGAGGGCTACAGCTGAGATTGAAGCATCCAGCTGATATGAAGTGAGGGGAGATGCACAAGAACACCCAAACTTGCAGACAGTACCCATTTGACCTAGCCTCGATGGCTTGATAATCAGAAGCCGCCTAAAGGAAAATAAAAAAAAAAAATTTTTTTTTTTTTTTTTGATAAAGGAAACAAGGGTAATTTCCTTTAGATGAACCTGACCTATACTCAGAACGGTAGTTATTCTAAATACCAACAGAGAGGGAAAGAGTCTTCACATCAAGTATCAATGCTATCCCCTCTGTACATAGGGTAGCTAGGGATGGGCAACTTAGACATTGGCTACCTAAAATGATGGGGCAATAAAGGTACGAAGTGACTGGCTTACAAGGTTTCAAGAGGCAGTTTAGTTTAAGAGTGTGGGGGGAAAGAAAGAGTCCCCACTGAATCGCTGTCATCTTGTCTAGATGGGTCTGGTGAAAAGAGATGGGGATAAGATTCATAAGGTTCAATAGTGAATAATTGTTATCATGACAAATTGCGACTATCACAATTGTAAAGGTAGAAGTTTTGTAACAAACAAAAGGGAGTAGTTAATCTTACAGTCCAGAAACAGAGGACCCTAGGACCATCAAGGGAAAAGAGCACAAGCGGAATGAGAGACTTTATCCAGAGAAGCAGCGACACCAGAGATAGAGGCAGAGATGGGGACATGGCGAGAGGGAGCAGCTGAGGACTCTAGATTTATGGGAAGAGAGGAACTAAGAGCTGGCAGCCAGGAGGCAGACTTGCAGAATGTGCCCTTTGGTGGTGTAAATTATTATATATGCCTGAGTGTTTTTTTTTTAAAAAAGGAGCTAAAGTAAATGGAGAGAAATGCTATTATTTGATGGTACATGAAGGGGATTACAATCATTGTAATGAAACATAGTGTATGATTTGTTGAATGTAAAACTGATGATTTGCCCTGTAAACGTTCACTCAATTCTCAATAAAAACTTATTAAAAAAAAAAGAAAGAAAAAAAAAGATTCACGGAGAAAGAGAAGGTTCTATATCTCACAATTTTAGTACTCTGCTTCTGAAAAGATTTACTGCCTCAGAAATCCTATGGACACTTTTAGTCTGTTTTATATGGTTGCTGAGACAGAATCAACTCCCTGATGGAGTGGGTTTGATTTGGGGGTTAAGGTTGTTGTTGTTAAGTACTGTGGAGTTGGTTCTGACTCATAGTGACCCTGCACAAGATTTCCGAGGCTATAAATCTTTATGGGAACAGAAAGCCTCATTTTTCTCCTGTGGAACAGCTGGTAGTTTCGAACTGCCGACCTTGAGGTTAGCAATCTGATTCATACCCACTGCCCAACAGTCGCTTCCAGCTCACAGTGGCCCTATAGCACAGAGAACTGTTGCCTTGGGCTTTCGGAGTGGTAAAGCATTCTGCCTCATCTTTCTCCAGTGGAGTGGCTGGTGAGTAAGGACCCCCAACCATTCCATTAGGAGCCCAATGTGTAACTCACTGCACCACCAAGGCCCCTTACTTCAGGTACATATATACGAAAGCTTTTGGTGTTGTTGGGCACAGATATTTAACCTCTTTTCTAGCTCTTGTGAACCAGAATTTGTTGTTGTTGTTTTTACTGCTACACTTGCCAACTTGGCCTTTCAACAAATATGCAAAACAGGTGTGCTGGATGCTCAAGGACCTCAGTGTCCCCTGGGGACAATTCTAATTCCCACAATCCTGATGACCACCAGGCAGGAGAGCTGAGGTTTAGGTGTAGGAAACCAGGAAGCTGGGCAGACCTCTCCTTTACTTCTGTGCATAAAAATGTAATGTTTTACCCTCCCTACAAATTTGCCTAGTGGGAAGTCCCAATTAATTTGGATCTCAACTACTTGAGAAGTTACTGCCTATATTTTTATTTATTTATTTTAGATGTTCGAGTTGCTTCCAGAAACAACCGTAAACCTCTTAGGATGGGGCCAGAGACATCTTAACCCTAAGACAGACTGCTTTGGAAGAGAGTGGAAGCAGAGAAACCAGCTCGTGATGTACATTTGATTAGGCCTTATTCACCCTCTTCCCTCCTGAAAACAACCTCAGAGAGACACCTTTAATGTATTTCCCATCCCGGAGGAATGATTGACAGTACCTTTGTCTGGACCATGCCTGGTCTCTGGTCCCTCAAGTGCTCCAGGGTCGCGGCAATATCAATCTCTTTAGCACCTGCAACAAACCACAAATTGGGCTGAGCTCAGTGCACAAGATAATCCATGCTGCATCTGTCAATCTCCTGCTATCGGGGTTCCCTTTGGGCTCACAGGCCAATTGAAAATGATTACACCCATCCCTCAGCAGACGTGTGAGCAGCTGCAATCTCAGTGTTCATATAGAAACGTAAGCATGGGCGGCTTTCATTAGCATTAATTCAAGAATGCCTGGTTGAGAAATTGTTGGGAGATGCCTATATAGATACTTAACAACAGTGAATCATTTCTATTAGGAACTAAAGCTTTATTAGCTTTTTGTGTGTGTAACGTTTTAAAGAATGTTTTAAATGAATAGAAAGCAGTATACAGACTTAATTTCAAATGCGTATTTTTCATTTAGAGATGTGAAAAATTAATCAATAATAATCTTTGCCTTTTAAATGTAGGGTTCCTTACCTTTTAAAATAGAATGTTTCCCAACTTTATGGAAAGAATAAAAGTAGTGCAGAGAATAAGAGCAGTGTAGAAGCCTTCATACGTCTTGACCTCAACACATACTATTGTTGATGTTGTTGCTGTTAAGTACCATGGAGTTGGTTCTGACTCATAGTGACCTTATATACAACAGAGCAAAACACTATCTGGTCCTGTGCCATCCTCACAATTGTTGCTATGTTTGAGCCCATTGTTGCTGCTACTGGGTTAGGACATTTCATTGAGGATCTTTCTCTTTTTCATGGAACCTCCACTTTACCGAGCATGGTGTCCTTCTCCAGGGACTAGTCCCTCCTGACAACATGCTCAAAGTACAAGAGATGATGTTTCATCACCCTTGTTTCTAATGAGCATTCAGACTGTACTTCCTCCAAAACAGATTTGTTTGTTCTTCTGACAATTCCTAGTACTTTCAACATTCTTCACCAACACCACAGAACATACTATATAGTGACAGTGATAGAAATCACCTGATACTCGTTCAATGACATACACATAGACCTATGGAATTGAACTGAGGACCCAGAAACAAATCCATCTATCTATAAACACCTGATTTTTGACAAAGGGTAAAAGGCCATTCAGTGAGAAAGATACAGTCTTTAACAAATGATGCTGGCAAAAACTGGAGATCCATGTGCCAAAATCTGAAACAGGATCTATACCTCATACCATATACAAAAAGCTAATTCAAAATGCATCAAAGACCTAAATGTTAAAGCTAAAACTATGATGTTCCTAGAAGATAAGATAGGAACAAAACTATGGCACCTTTTTTTTTTTTTTTTTCCAAAAATAGATCATTAAACACAACTACAGATGTACAAATAGCAGAAGACAAATTGGAGAACTGGAACCTCATTTGTTGTTAGGTGCCATTGAGTCGGTGCCGACTCATAGTGACCTTATGCACAACAGAACAAAACACTGCCCGATCCTGGGTCACCCTCACTATTGTTGCCACGCTTGAGCCCACTGATGCTGCCACTTGGCCAATCCATCTCTCTGGGGATCTTCCTCTTTTTCTTTGACCCTCACCTTAGCAAATATGATATCCTTCTCCAGCAACTGTTCCCTCCTGACAATATGTCTGAATGTATGAGAGACGAAGTTTGGCTATCCTGGCCTCCAAGGAGCACTCTGGCTGTACTTCTTCTAACACAGATCTGTTGGTTCTACGGGCAGCCTATGGCACTTTCAGTATTCTCCTCCAACACCGTTAACTCAAAAGCATCAATTCTTCTATGGTCTTATTTACTGTCCAACTTTCACATGCATATGAGGTAATTGAAAATACCATGGCTTGGGTCAGGTGAACCTCATAAAAAGTAAAAAATTATGCTCACCAAAAACTTAAAACAGTAAAAGAAAACCTACAGACTAGGGGAGAAAATCTTCAGGATATGACATACCCAGTAAGGGTCTAAACTCCAAAATATATAGAAAATTTCAATATCATAAAGTCAAACATCCCAATTACAAAACAGGCAATGGACACAAATGAATACTTCAGCAAAGAAGACATTCAAGTGGCCAAGAAACACATGAACATACTTGTGATCATTAGCCATTAGAGAGAGGAAATACAGTACAATGAAGTATTACCTCACCCTTGCTAAAAATGGCACTGATTAAAAATGACATAGAAAACAACAAATTCTGGTAAGGATGTGAGGACTTTGAAACCCATAGCCACTGCTTTTGGGACTGTGCAACAGTACAGCCACTATGGAAAACTGTATGACACTTCGTCAAAAATATCAGAAATAGAAATATCTTATGGCTCAGCAATTCCATCTCAGGTATATACCCCAGATAGCTATTAAAAGACATGCAAGCAGTCATATTAATGTATTAACTGTTGTTGGTTGGTTGGTAAGTGCCATCGAGTCAGTTCCGACCCATAGTGACCCCGTACAGGGTTTCCAAGGAGCAGCTGGTGAGCTGAAAGTTAACAAGATTGGGTCCTAACCCAAAAGTTGGCAGTTCAAGTCCGACCAGAGGTTCCTCACAAGAATGGCCTGTTGATTGATTTATTAAAAAATAAAAATAAAAAATCAGCCACTCAAAACCCTATGGATCACAGTTCTACTCTGGTACAAACGAGAGTAATAAGAACTATTCTCCTTCCATGTTGTAGGTGAGGACTTCAAGGCTGGCTAAGGTGGACAGACTTCAAGGTGCAAGGTGACAGTGTGTAAGTAGCTGTACTCATGAGAACCCAACAGTGCAATGGGTGGTATTATGGAGGGCTTTGAGGATTAAGAGCGCCTGGAAGATAGAAACTCCACTCTTTGTTATTTCTGTCACAGCCTTGAAGTGGGACATCAAGCAAGTGGCTAAACATCAGTCCCTCAACCTCAGAACTGGAAGAATAAAAACATTTTTCTGCAGGAGAAAGATGAGGTGTTCTGCTCACGTAAAGATTCATAGCCTTGGAAACCCTATATAGGGTCGCTATGAGTCGGAACCGACTCCACAATACATAACCAACCAACCAAAGTTACCTTGGAGTTCTGGTGCGGCGCTTAGGACAAGCACTGGACCACAGAGTCGGTTTGAACCACAAAGCTGGTGGTTCAAGCTCATCAGCCATTCCACAGGGTCACTATGAGTTGGAACCAACTAGACAGCACTTAACAACAAGAAGAAGATAACCCTATTTTCTTAAATTTTATGACTGTACGGCTTTATGTGGGTAACAACTGAAAAGCCCATAGAGGTTTTTGAGCACGGCAGCATCATGATCAGAACTGCTATAGGAAGATCGTTCAGACATAGGATTGAGAGGAGAAGGAATGGTGAGGTTATGGCAAATTACCTCTGAGATTGGAAGTGTTTGAATCTTGAACTGCTAGAAGCTATAAAGAAAAGGTAAGGACAGTTGGGTGGTACTAGTGAGGACAGATTTTGACCAAATGTCCTATTTGCATTAAAGGGAAACCTAGCAAAAAAATATTAGACTTTGGAAATAAAGACTGCCATGTGGTAGGGTGTTTTAGGAGCTTAAATTTAGGATCCATGTTGATCTGTGCTGATCCTTTATCCTGCCTGGCTCCATCTTTAAAGTGAAGATCACGCAAATACTTAAATCTCATAGGGTAACTGGACTAGTGCTTAGCATGCTATAATCAACATATGGCAGTTGTTCATGTTAGAAACAAACAGAAACTCTTTCCTCTTTCCATCTAAACAATGGATCTCAGCTGCTATGGAAACACAGTGAGTCTCCACCATTAACTCTGACTTGTGACAGCATATGTGAGTCAGAGTAGATCTGTGCTCCAGAGGGTTTTCAATGGCTGAGTTTTCAGAAGTAGATCACCAAATCTTCCTTCTGAGCCACTTGTCTCTGGGTCAACTCAAATCTCCCAACTTTGAGTTAGCAGCTGAGTGTGTAAACTATTTGCACCACCAGGAGCTCTGCCTTTATAAAAGGGATGAGAAATTCCCCTACTGGAACTTTCTCTCCAATGAGTCCAGTTAGTGCCTGGTTTTACTCTGAGAATCTTCTGTTCATCCAAAACACTTGGCTCAGAGTCATATGTTTGCTCAATTGCTCCTCTTCAGTTACATTTTTTCCCAGAATTTTCCAAAGTTGATACAAGGCAACAATAAATAAAATCTCTTTTAAAGAAGCTATCAGGGACTTAAAAAAAATCTGAAACAAATAGATGCATTTTGCCTGGTGTGGTGCTATAGGATAAGCACTGGACTATTAACCACCGATAATTCAAAGGCCGATGGTTCAAATCTACCAGCAGCTCCTTGGAAACCCTACACAGAGTTGCTATGAGTCAGAACTGACTTGATGGCACTTAACAACAAGTAGGTAAATCAGAAGGAACAGAAACCAAACTTCAGGAAATGCTGCTGCTTCAAAGCATAGTCTGTGTTAACACCTTCATCCCTCACTGGGTTTCAGTTTGAGTGAGCTTCCTGATTGTCCCAAAGTAACACGGGCAGTTAGTGCCTCCAAACCCAACTTATAGCGATAATTAAACAAAGAAATTGGCTGCTTCAAAAAACAAATTTGCCTATGTCATGGATTGGATTGTGTCCCCCCAAAATATATATCAACTTGATTGGATCACCATCATCGTTGGTTGGGTGGTTACGTAATGATAGAATCTTGCCATCATGCGATCTGATGGAATCATTTGTGAGGATACAACACCCTGTCTTGGTCCACAGTCCTGATTCCAGTGTAAGGGGAGTTTATCTTATGAGAGACAGAAAAAGAGAACAGCAAGCAGAGAGGGCAATACCTAACAATCACTACAAAAAGAAGAGCACATCCTGTGGACCAGGGGAAGACTGATGCCAAGACACATGGTGATCTCCAAGGAACACCAGGCTCATCAATGCTGAAAGGAGTCAGACGAGGGCCTTCATCCCAAAGACAACAGAGAGAAAGCCTTCCCGTAGCGCCAACACTCTGAATCCTAGCCTCTTAACGTGGGCGAGAATAAATATGTTTGTTAAGCCCACCCCCTTGCGGTACTTCTGATACAGTAGCACTAGATAGCTAAGTCATCTTCAGAAATTTAAGGTCCTACATCGAGAAAGCAAGCAAGCAAGAGAAAGGAGGAGAATTGTTTTAGTTCCATGGTGTGAAATTCTTCATCTTCAGCCAGTCTCATCATAAATAGCCAGCCATCATGTGTAGCAGCCATAAAACTGTCCCTTTTGGTAAGAGCTGCCCCTCCTGGACATGTGTACAGTGTTTTTGCTGAGACTTTCGGTGTGAAACATATCACAAAGATAGACAGAACTTGTATAAAATATCTTGTGGCTTCCTTAAACCATCTCAATGTTGGGTGGAAAGTTTTAAGCTTAGAGCCCTGATGGGAGTAAACCCGGAGGAAGGCTAGCATTTGGAGCCAGGGAACTGGATTACCATTTTAGTTCCTTCACTTTGGGACCCCCTTGCTTCTGTGATCATTCACCACTTCTATGTGCCTTATTGTTCCTGCTTCCACAGGTCCTTGTAAGCACCCAAGATAATACAAAACTATGGACACAATTTACAGTCCATATTGCTGTTGTTAGTTGAGCTAGCTCCAACCTTATGTACAATAGTAGGAAACGTTGCCCAGCTCTGCAACATGACTGATCCCGTGACTGGGGCTATTGTGCCAATCCATCTGGAGGCAGATTTCTCTTGTTTTTTTTTGCTAACTTTACCAAGTTAAGGACACCAGGTTGTAGTTAAGTGCCTTCGAGTTGATTCCGACTCATATTGACCCTGTATAGGGTTTCCAAGGAGTAGCTGGTGAGCTTGAACCACCAACCTTGTGGTTCAAACTAACCTTGCGGTCCAGTGCATTAACCTGCAGCAGTATATTTTAAATGATCAATGAATGATACTCAACTGATTCTAAGACTAAATTGTTTCTTGGAGAAGAAATAAATCTGATAAATCCTGTTATCTGTTGGCATCCACTCATGAGGACAGCTGCTTCGCTTCTCTGGTGACTGCTCAGCTTTCTGACCTATGAGTCATGTGTTTTAGGCAAATTGGATGTGATATAAATAGCTGACTCAACAGAGAGAGAAAATCTTCATCCTTCCAAAATGTCATGCTGAGGAGTTCATCTGCGAAGCCGATTTTTAAAAGGCCCTCTCGTTTTTAGCTTGCCTAGGGTACTTTCTTCTAGTCCTTGAAACTTGTTTTTTTTTTTTTTTTAAATCTTTCAATAGTTATTTTATGCTGAAGGGCTGTCTGTATGATAAAACTAGTATTGAAGTCTTAAACACCCTACAGCTGCTTACTGGAAATCATTCAGTGGAATTCTTTCTTGCAGAATTCTGGTTGGGGACATACGAAGCTATTAAGAGCTGTAATTGGTATTGGTCAGGAAGAGCAGGTTCTCCTTCACAATGGCAGTTATCGATGGAGAGAATAATTGCTGATGGTTGTCTCCCTGAGCTATGGCATGATCCGTTGATAAAATGCTACCAATAAAATCTCTTGCTTAGTTTATTACCTGGTGACACCCTTTTGGACTATTGTTTGTGAGGGGAAGTGCGGGGTGAGGGTGGAGGAAGTCTAATTGGGTTATCTGTTGACAAGGTATTTAAAAGATGAAACAATAGAGGGAACTTATCTCAGAATTATATTTAGCCTGAAACCAAAACTGAACAGTGGAGGAAATCAAATTAATGTTAAAAAAAAAAAAAAAGTACAGTACTAAAACTAGGTAAATAATGGATTTATTAAGTAAAATCAATTGTTTGATGTGGATGGCTAATGTTTCCTTACAAGCTAGTATCAAGAGTAATTAGTTGCTTGAAGTGTGTAGAGAGAAAGAAGCTTTTATAGAAGTCAGATATGTAATCTCTTATGTAGGATAGAAAGACACAGGAAAAGGCATGCCCAAAATGGGCACTGCATCCTGGCTTCTCAGCGACCTTTTTGAACATTAATTTGATTACATGTGAGGCACAAAATCTGCATTTATAAAACACATCCATTGGGTTGGAAGAGTGGGATGGGGTTATGTGTCCATTTTATAAAAGGTTTTCACTGAATGTAAATGGATTTATTTAAAGGTTCCATTACATTGCATATGAGTCCTGGTGTGGCACTGCAGAATAATGCACTAGACCACAAGGTCGGCTGTTCAAACTTACCAGCTGCTTCTTGGAAACCCTATGCAGGGTCACTATTAGTCGGAACAGATTCAACGGCACTTAACAACAACAACAACAATTACATAGGAAACACTCTCTTGTGCATTTAAAATAGAATAAAAATCGAATTCTGCTTATAACCTAAATGTGCAACTAAGTAACATTAACTTCTGGTGGGCAAACCTGTGCAGTGTGGTACTTACCTCAGAAAGCATGTAAATAGGTAAGGAATTAAAACATACAAGGAGGCTTCCAAAAGTTCATAGGAAAATAGAATGAAAAATTTCTGAGAACTTTATGAGCCCCCCTCATATGCAAAGAGAATCCACACAGTAAGGAAAATAGGAGTCAAGACAATGTTAACACTGGATATAAGGTAACACGCAGCGAGACTCAGTAAAGCCAAGTGACACGTATTTCTATTTGAAAGATGTCATGATTATGAAAATACTCAAGAAATACAATGTTCCTGATACAGATAATGGAGTCCTGATTAGGCACTGTACGGTAAGCACTGAACTGCCAATAGTAATGTCACTCCTTGGAAACCCTACATAGAGGATTGTTATAAGTCAGGACCAACGGCACTTAACACCAATAACAACAACAGTATAGTTAATCTTCCTGTTAACGGAGTAAGTTTAAGTGACTTCCTTAGTGTACAGTCAAAATTGGATGCTGACTGCATTTTGATCCAACACTGATGTGGTCGGTGTTAGCTGAGTCCAGTTTCTCCCTGGGCACCTGAGAAGAGCCATGTTTCACAATGCTAGTGGACCATTAAGCAGGCGGCATTACATGGGTGGCTGGCATCCTAAAAACAGCAACAGCTCACGGGGATCCCATTTAATGAACTGCTCTATAAATATTAATTGCTCTATGACTCTTTAATTTGCTTAGGGTTCATTGGTTTAGAAGTTTACATATGGGTTAAGCCCTTTTTTTTTTTTTTTAAACAGAGGTTTTTTAGCTTCAGAGAAAACATTAAAAAGACATTAGTATGATAGTATTAAAACTATTTTTTATAATAAAAGAATAAAATTGAAGTTAAAGAAAAAACAAGCAAATATTCCACTGGTGTGTCTTTATAAGGTTTGCTTCGATTTCTCTTGGAGCTTGGTTATTGGTGAAGGGAGTCATGCAAGTAAACGAATTTCATTAGACCACTAGTCTTCAAGGGGTCTGTGGGCGGAAATTTGTTGTGGGGAAGGCTATCATCACATTATCAGGACATTCATTCTTTAGTATCGCTTCCAACAGCATGTTCAATAACCATAATTTAATAAACATAGAGAAATGTTATTACAGATTCTCACTCAGGTTTTGCAAACTTTAGGAATACAATGGATTTTTTTTCCCCCTTGAAAAGTAGAAAAGACAATATATATATCAAATGTAAAAGAGAGAGAAGCCTTTAATTTAAATTACATGAGTAAACTCTCAATTCTAGCCACTAGAACATATTTGTTGTTGTTAGGTGCCATCAAGTCAGTACTAACTCATAGCGACCTTATGCACAGCAGAATGAAACACTGCCCGATCCTGGGCCAACCTCACTACTGTTGCCACACTTGAGTCCATCGATGCTGCCACTTGGCCAATCCATCTCAGGGTCTTCCTCTTTTTCTCTGACCCTCCACCTTACCAAACATGATATCCTACATGATATCCTTCTCCAGCAAAAGAATTTTCAAAGGAATAAAGGGCAAAAGTTAGTGACTATGAATCGAAAATAGATTAGGATAAAGTAGAAACATTTATATGTTCTAGTGTGGCATAGTAGGATAACCACTGGACTGCTAGCCAGCAAGATAAAAGGTTCAAACCTACCAGCCAATCCTCAGAAGCTATGAGCTCAGGGTAACTACGAGTCGGAATCAACTCGATGGCACTTAGCAACAATAACAGGAGGAGAACTAAGAAGCCCTAGTGGCATTATAGGTTGAATACTGTACTGTTAACAACAAAGTTGCAGGTTCAAACCCACCAGTTGCTCCTTGGGAGAAAGATGAGGTTGTCTGTTCCTGTTAAGATTTGCAGCCTCAGAACCCCTACATAGGGTCACTATGAGTTGGAATTTATGAACAGCAGTGGGTTAGGAAGAAGAGAACTATGCTATTTGTATGCTTCATCTTGAAATGCTTACTGTTTTGAGGTCACAAGTTTTAGACACACAGATGGTCTTGCCCTCAATGTCTGCAGAATGCAGAATCAATCCTAGCATTCAACGGAGTGACAGAAATCATAGAGTTCCCTTATGTTCAACAGAACAATTACTGGTGGCTCAAAAATAACATGAATCAGGGATGCTTAGATTGCGTTAGGGTTTTGGGAATGCCAGACAACTAATGCTCAGTCTGTCTACAACCCTGCTCTACACATAAGTACCGCCTTCTGACATCAGCTTCACACACACACACACACACACACACACTGTTCTGGACCTTCTTTGTCAAGCAGTTTTTACTCCACAGTTTGAATGACATTAATCAACTAAAGACTTGTGATAATTACAACCAGGAAGATATTTGGCTTTCTTTCTTAGTTTTTGCCACATTTTACTGAGATCAAAGAAGATAAATTAGCATCATATAATTTGAAAATCACAAGTCCATAAGAACCCAAACAAACTAGGTATTTTAGGTTGCTATAAAAAATCCCAAATCATTTGTTTGGAGAAACAAAGGTGTCATCAAACTCATATTTAAAAAATCAACCAAATGTAGTAGTCTACAGGAGTTCTGGTGTGGCACTGTAGGGTAAGTACTGGATTACAAGGTCAGTTTGAACTATGAGGTTGGCAGTTAAACCAGCTGCTCCTTGGAAACTGTACAGAATCTCTATGAGTCGGAATCGAAGGCACCTAACAAGTACAACAACATGACTTTGTAGCAATACTTCTGACTTATCTTTGTGTATTTTACACTACCAATACATACACGAACTACTTGCAAAATTAAACAATACTGACAAGTAAAGCCAGGTGCCTGCTCGTGACTGGATGTTTACATATATGACTGTAATTAAGGGAACAGTTCTGCTATGTCCTATACCATTGCTGTGAGTCAGAATTGATGGCCGTGGGTTTTGGGTTAATATGAGGGCATCCTGGAAAGGATGGCTCCTAGATTCAATACAACTGGTGTCCTTATAAGAAGCTTTGCCTACCACTCAAAAGACAGAATCACACCGAGGAAGACAGCCACGTGAAGGCAGCAGTAGAAACAAGTGAAGTTACCACAAGCCAAGGAATGCCTGAGGCCATCTGGAGCTGGAAGCTACAAGAGAGTCTTTCCCTAGAGCCTCTGGAGAGAGCAAAGCTCTGCAGAACCAGGAGAGAGTAACTGTCTGTTGTTGTCAACACCCACTTTGTGGTTCTTTATTACGGCCACCACAGGAAAACAGCTGTTCCAATGATGCCATTCTTTCTCTACTCTTACAATGGAGGAGCAAAATCTTTAGGGACATTTTACTAAAAGTCACTCATAAACATGGTAATAATCTATTCTTGCTCTTCTTTTCTCCCTCTAAATCTGTTAATTGCTCCTTAGTCACTCTGATTCTATTTCTGGTTGGAAAATAAATGTATAAATGGTCCACAAGCTCAGAAGGCTGACAGTGTAGGTAAGGAATTCTTATAGATGGTTAGACTTCAGGTTACATAGCTGAAAGCTGAATCACTGAGATCCAGTTCCCCTGGCTTCAGCAAGGCCCTCTTTATAGCATCAAGCCTTATAAATAGTAAAAGAAAACAAAATGAATCACGAAAACACACAAACACAGAATGGGATGGACTGTTCTGTACATGAAGAGTTATTTCAGCTTGCCCCTGTAGTTGGATACCATCAGTGGTCACTGTGAGCCCATGGCAAAGAGCAAGGCAACTAGCTTTTGCTACAGGCAGAAATTGTAACTAGGATGTGACTACATGGGGGACCATAGGTTTGCTAATTGATGTAGAGCTAAACCTTAAAAGTGTTTGTGCATTCATTGCCTTGAGCTTCTTAAGCCATCCAAACACTGTTACCAACAATTTCCTGTGCATTAGCGTCTGCATGTGAAAACTTAACAGTTACAGAACTTTGTAAATACCTGCAATTTTTCTTTTCTTTTTTTTTTTTAAGGCAGATGACTTTTTTTTTTTGTTTGGGGTCTGTTAATTGCTCTTCTCAGCTTTATTCAACAAACTTGCATTTTGAGGGTTCTATTGGCAATTGGAGTCCTGGTATGGCACTGTGGGTTTATGTGCCAGATTACAAAGCCACTTGAACTGCAAGGTCGGCAGTTCAAGGTCACCATCAGCTCCTCAGAAAATCTATACAAGGTTGCTATGGGTCGGAACCGACTCCACGGCACTTAACAACAACAATTGACATTTTTAACTTAAATATGCTTCATGACGGAAGGTCTGTCTTTGTTGGAAGGAGATGGGGAGATGTTACCTGAGGAGGGTCTGTAGACCACATGCTAGAAATAAACAGCTCAGCCCTCTTAAGACTGAAGTCTCTGGTCTAATGAAAACAGAAATAAACTTTTAAAATATCAGTTAAAGGTAGAACTGGAAAGCGATATGTGAAAGACTGAAACAAGACCTTTGTCTCACGCCCTATACAAAAATGAACTCAACATGGACCAAAGATCTAAATATGAATCCCAAAATTATAAAGATCAACGAAAAAATAGGGACAAA
>NW_006408795.1:3661444-3746544 GCF_000296735.1 Chrysochloris asiatica | reverse complement strand
ACGAGCCACAACACAAGAAGATATATGCACACCAATGTTCATAGCAGCACTATTTACAATAGCAAAGAGATGGAGACAGCCAAAGTACCTATCAACTAAAGAATGGATAAACAAACTATGGTTCATACACACAATGGAATATTATGCTACCTTGAAAAATAATAAGGAAGCTGCAAACCACCAGTTAACATGGATGAACCTTGAGGGCATTATGTTGAGTGAAATTAGTCAGTCACAAAAAGAGAAATACTACATAGGACCACTACTGTAAAAGACTAAGAAAAAGAACCCATACTAAAGGGGGGTGGGAGGGATTCTTTGCTGATTGCTGGGATGTTGGGGGTGGGGTGAGGGAAGGGACAGAAAGGTATAGAGCACAGGGCAGGGAATAGACACAGGATAGTTTGGGTGCTGGGGAGAGGGGCAATACACAAAAAGGGAGAGGGGAAAGGAAGAACAAAGAGAAGAGGAGAACAAGTAGGCAGGTTTGCATGGGCTAAGTGGGACAGAGGTAAATAATGATGTATGCACAACCTTAGAACAACAGGGCTCTGGGGTACACGGATTGAGACGTGGTTGGAATAGGGAAAAGGGTGGAAATAATGTTAAGATGCTTGGCTGTCTACTAAAGAAAAAAAATAATCTGTTTTTTTAAAAAAAAGGTAGCTGCATTGACGGCAAACTGCAGCTGTGACCGTTAGCAATGGTCACACATACATTACCAAAGCCAAACCCATGGCCATGGAGACCACTCCCACTCATAGAGATCCAGTGCAGGGCTTCCAAGGCTGTTGATCCTTATGGAAACAGACAGCCTCATCTTTCTCCTGAAGAGAGACTTGTGAGTTTGAACTGCTAACCTTCTGATTAGCAGCCCAATGTGTAACTCACAGCACCAGCAGGGCTTTGTGGTCACATATATGTCACCGTTGGGTTGTTACGTGCCATAGAGTCAGTTCTGACTCATAGGGATCCTATGAGGAGCAGCTGGTGGGTTTGAACCACAGACCTTGTACATGTGTTGTGTTAAGTGCCGCCGAGTTGGTTCTGACTCATGGTGACCTTGTATAAGGTTTTCAAGGAGTAGTAGCTGGTGAGTTTTAACTATTGATCTTGTAGTTAACAGCCAAGTGCTTATCCTATAGCACCACACCAGGACTCCTGTATTTTTGTTAAGTGCTGTCAAGGCGGTTCTGAGTCATAGCAACCCTGTCTAGGGTTTCTGAGGAGAAATTGGTGGGTTTGAGCCACCTCCCATAAGGTTAGCAGTCCAGTGCTTATCCTATAAGGCCATACCAAGATTCCTGCATTTATATGTTGCTGTTGTTATTAAGTGCCATTGAGTTGGTTCCTACTCATAGCAACCCTGTCTAGGGTTTCTGAGGGGCAGCTGGTGAGTTTGTACCAACCACCTTGAGGTTCAAACTGACCTGACAGTCCAGCGTATTATCCTGCAGCGCCACATCTAAAGAGAGCTCATATGAACACCGGGAAGATGACTAATTCCGAGATGCAGATCTGGTACACTACTCTTCCTGATAGCTATAGCTATAACAGCACCTGATAGCTATAGCTCTCAGAATCCTCCTCAACATAGTGTGCAAGCCAATGACCTACCTAGTGACCAGAGTGGTGAGTGTGGGAACTTGGCCTCCAGGAATTGGACAGGCAAACTTGGCAGAAGCAGGGAATGCTTTCTCAAGGAGACTACCTCATTGTTGGGGGAGGAGACGAAACTGAGGCCTGGCCAGTGCCACCATTTTTTGGCAACTGTCTCTGGATCTACCCCTGGAAGTGTCCAGGCTGGTTGAGAATTTGAACATGGACCCCTTGGATCACCAGTGGGTCAGCCTGATGGCAGCAGATAAGACTCCCAAAAGGAAAGGACCCAGGTCAGATGGGGGTGGGGAACGGAAATAAGAAAGTGGAAGAACAAAAACAAAGAAAGAGGAGAATAGCAACAGGATTGATACTGCAAGGAAACAAGGAAACAAGGATCAGAAAACAAACAAGACATATATAAGGCAAACAATGTTAAAAAGGATGAAAACCATAACATAATAATTCAAGGAAAAAAAGAGTGGAGACAGGCAAAGTCAGACAAATAAAATGAGAACCAAAGAAGTAGGCAAGGGGTGTGGGGTATGGGTGAAAGAGCTGGGCTTCTAGTTGCAGGTCACTGTCACCAAATCAGAAGGACAAAGTGTGCCTCCTTACTCTTGCTCCTTTATAATACTGAGCTGTTCCAACCCTGATCAGTCCTGAACTTCCACACACATCTCAGAATAAAACTATGTGAACTCATGAACAAGCACTCAGCAAGTCCTAACGTGATGCCACAATCCTTTGTAAAAGGGGCATTCCTGCTCTGTTTCTTCCCTATTTTCTCACATTACGAACCACAGAGACGCTAACTGCTGACAGTTCCATATGAACTTGACTGAAGTGGAAAGGGGCCACAGACATGAACAGTCCCCAAGAAGGGGTGCATCTCCTGTCAGGGAGTGTGGTGGCTCTGTAAGATAAACACTAGACAGCAAAACTCCACAAGGTCAGAAGTTTGAGCCCACCAGTTGCTCCTCAGGAGAAAGATGAGTCTTTCTACTCCCCACAGAGATGTACAGCCTCAGAAACCCTAGGCAGGGTTGCTGTGAATCAGAACTGACTAGAAGGCACAACACCAACCACCACCATCATCAGGTCAAGACCCCAGGTTTACAGAGGTGTGGAGAAGACAGAGGGAAAGGAGCTCCCTCCCAGCAGTGTGGTGTGGAGGGGCAGGAGCAGTGTGATGGCAGGAATACCACCAATCATGTACAGAAGCAACCTAGAGCAAGGCCCACACAGACAGGACAGACTGTCCTCCATGGCATAGGGAGGGAGCAATAAATCTAGATCCTGGATTTCCTGAGAGAGGTATGCAGATGGGCGGACCATACACAACATCTGTGTGAAAAGAGTCCTTGGTGTGGCACTGTATGGTAAGCACTGGACTGCCAACTACAAGGTTAGCACTTCAAACCCATCAGTTGCTTCTTGGAAACCCTATATAAGGTCGTTCCGAACCTAGTCAACAGCACACAAAGGAAAGTTCTGGAAGGTATTGTAAGACTCACGATTTTTATTTACTTGCCATGATGTGTCTGTGTGGCATGCGTGAGGTATGTGGTAAGAATGCAGAGGGAGGGAGGGAAACTGAGGACAGACCATGTTGATTTTCTGCAGCGGGTGAGAGATCATCGTGAGATTTAAACCGTTGTCAGGCCACAAAGAATAGGAGCCCTTACTCTGTGCACACCCCAGTTTATAAAGGTACCCCCTGACCCATGCTGACACCATCAAGACATTGTGGGACCTGTGATGAAAGAGTGTTCCACAAGAACACTCTTGATGAGACATCTAGTAGGAGTATAGGCTGTGCTGTAGTTCAGAGACATTACCAAAATAGATGAGGTTATAACACTTGTCAAGAAGAACTGCTCTCTCCCTTTAGGTAACCAACCAGCCTCAGTGTTTATAGTGTGTCCCGAGGCAGCCCTTCTGACCTGGTCACTTGTTGAGGGCACATAGCCCACACTGTATTACGCAGTTCTCCAAGACCCTCTGCCGCAAGGTACTCTGGACCATCTATGAAATGGGGCAGTGACATCTTTAAGCACCACCACATGCTTGTCATTACCTCTAATGTGCCAGAATAGTTCAAGGGAAGGAAAAATGCTAAAAATAAACAAGCAGATAAAGGAATACGTTTACCCACATGGCTGCCCTACTGAGTACACTTTCATAAAAACAAAATTCAATTTCTCCACCTACCAGAACATGCACTACAAAGGATCCTCCCTCGTTTCCCCTCCTCCTCCAATAATTCATTCTGGACAATCTGTTTCAGGCTGAGATATTGATGAGTTATGAGATAGAGTTTTATCACCTTGAAGACATGTTGAGACCAAACATATCTGTGAAAAGAATTTGGGCCTGACACTCCATGTTTTTATGTTTTGGTGGAATGTGACTGTGAGATTTTCCTACCTCAACTTACTTCACTCTTGTGTTCCAGCCTACTTGTGCATTAAAGGAGCAAACCCCTCAAAGGGTATCTCCTTTGTACCTCCAACCTGACAGCACGCAGTAGAGTTGGGCACCCTGTCACCTAGATCCCTGAGGAGGGTGCCTGACGATCTTCTTGACTCCAGCTTCTTCACCTTTCAAATGTTTTCTATAACACTACAAAATTATTCTGCTGATACATCACTTGGACTTTATCACTTCCATGATGACTCTAGACGGCATATAAAACTAATCCAAAATTCTATGCCTGTAATTAAAGGTTCTCTGGAATCTGATTTCAATGGATTCTTTCTGCCTTGAATTTTCCTAAACCAACTCTGCTCTCCAACTCACCTGCTATACTTACTGCTCCCTAAGTGACCACCTAAGTTGGTTCCTGATGGACCCACTGCCTTTCATGGTCTAAGGTTACCAGATTATCCTGTAGGACAATGACTGATGTGCAGACAGACCAGAGCTCCAAATCCAGTTCTGACTGGTTAGAAGACCTTGGGCACATCAAATCTCTCTGGGTCTGCTTCCTCCCTTTATAGCTAAGTGCTCAGAATAAATGATCTCTTCGGTTCCTTTCAGCTCTTTGGAAAAACAAACAGACAATGAATCCAACCAAAGCCCACAGATATTTGACGAGCACTGTGTCAAGCTAAGGTGCTTTTTTGTTGTTGTTGTTAAGTGCCATCGAGTCGATACTGACCCATAGTGACCCTGCATAGGGTTTGTGAGGAGCAGCTGGTGACCCTGAACCACCAACCTAGCAGTTGAAACGGCTTTGCAGTCTGACGCATTAACCCATAGTGCCACACCAGGTTGGAGGGTCATTCAGTCCACCCAGAGGTACCTTGGGAGAAAGGTCTCAAAATCTACTTCCAAAAAATCAGTCACTGAAAAGCCAATGGAGAACAGTTCTACCGGACACACATGGTGTCCCCAAAATCAACTGAGTGGTCACAAGTAAAATGCAGATACTCCAGCGTGTTCCTAGAGTGTTCTTGACTGCCCTTATCACCATCCTGTAATCCAGAAGTATAAGTTTATTGTCTGTTTGTCTCTTGACCACAAAATAAGCATAAAAAATACGGGGATTTTTTTTTCTCTTTTGTTCACTGCATTTTCTCAGTGTCATTGTGCTTTGCAAATAGTAGGAGCTCAATAAATGAGGTTGTGCTGCGTGAAACTATGAGAATGTTTTGGCCCACTAAAATGGTAATTTCATGGTTTAACCTAGAATCTGTCGAATGAACAGACCATGCTATGATGATTACTAAGACGGAACAGAAGGATTCCAGGAGAGGATAAAGAGGGTGGGGGAAAGGACTGGTTGTGGGTTCAGAGGTTAGCTGGGGATGGTACATATTCCAGGTCAATGGGACAGTAAGTGCCTGATTTTTTGAACAACGAACAGTAAAAGTCCCAA
Source organism: Chrysochloris asiatica (assembly GCF_000296735.1). NCBI lineage: Eukaryota > Metazoa > Chordata > Mammalia > Afrosoricida > Chrysochloridae > Chrysochloris > Chrysochloris asiatica. Next base: position 3,741,062 of record NW_006408795.1, on the reverse strand, counting down.
GTTTTTCTGAGCAGAAAGGAAGCCAGCAGGGCCAGAGAGGGATCTCAGGTGAAACTGCATACAGGAGCAAGAGTCAGTTATGCTAAGGGTTGTGAATTTAGCTCAAGTGCAGAAGCAGGCCATCAAAGGTTTTTCTATTTAAAACCATCCCACTGATGACTATATGGAGAACAGATTGGAAGCAGTAAGAATGAGAGCAGGGAGACCGGTTTAGAAGCTACTGTAGCAAAACAGGTGAGAGATGATGGTGGCTGGGCCCAAAGAGATGGGAAAAATGGAGTGAGTGGACACCATTCCATGACCAACCTTCATGCTACTCTCTAAAGCAGAGCTGTCCGAGAGACCTTTCTGCAATGATGGAAATGTTCCAAATCTGTACCATTCAATATGGTAGCCATTAGCCACAAGGAGTCTTGGTGTGGCACTGTAGGATAAGCACAAGATTCTAACCGGAAGGCCAGCAGTTCAAGCCCACGAGCCCCTCCTTGGAAATCCTATACAGGGTCACTATGATTCAGAACGCACTGAACAACAACAGTAAGAAGTCACATGTGACTTATCCACTTGCAATGTGGCTAGTTGGACTAAAAAACTCAATTTCAAATATAATTTTAATAGTTAAATGTGACTAGAGGAATATTAGTTTTAAAAAGTTCAGTGAGCCACACAGTTATTTTTAAAAGGTATTTTTGACACATATTACATCAGACAATGAGTCATGGTGTCCAATCCAGACATGGATGGACAGTATGATTCAATTAGTCGGGTGAGCCTTCATCTGAATCTTTTAAAACTTTCTTGCTTTCCAAAGGTAGGCTTCTATCTACTTTGACCTTCTATTAAACGTTGACATCTAACCTGAACTCTTAAAACCAGTATTAATGATAACATTATCAAATGTTAGACAGTTGAACAGACAGTGTTCGGGTTATGAACGTCTGCCTACAGTTATGAATCTATTACATCAAAATTACATTGAAAATTCGAAGCACAGAAAATGATTTGTAATAACAAAAGAGCACTACACTGCAAAAGGCACCAGGACATTATTATTACTGCATTCTTACATTAAAGATGTTTGAATATATCTAGAAGAGTGGCGCTGTAGGATCAGCACAGGACTGCGAATCTCAAAGTCAGCAGTTCAAACTTACTAGCTGCTCCTCAGAAATCCTACACAGGGTTGCTATGAGTTGGAACCGACTGGATGGCACTTAACAACAAGAGTTCCTTTAATGTATTTTTATGCACAGGAAGGTATGCTGTGTAATATACCCTGAGACAAACATTTAACTAATGCTAGATAGGAACCATAACCCATCGCACTAACTCAGTCAGAACATGTCTTCAACCTCTACTTAAAGATAGGCTCAGGAGTGGAGCTCATTAGTAATCTGGGGCCTGTTAACACTCTGTTTCATGTGCTGTATCTCATTCCGGCCTCACCCCAGCCCAGGCAGACAGGTTGGTAACAATCACCCTCATCTAGAAGGCTCAGTCAGGTGTGTCATTTATTTGAGGTCATGTGACTAAGAAATGGAAGGTACCCACATAGCTTCTCTATTACAAGACCTCTTCAGAGATGTTCAATTACAACAATGGGCTTCTAAAACTCAGAACAATTTACAAAACGATGTGATTAATGAGTTGCAAAATGAGGCCATCAAAGCTGTGCACTTGTTGCTTACCCAGCAGCAGGCAGGCAGGGCACACAAACACGTGGGTAGCCACCAAGGGAGAGGGCTTATTTCCTCAGCAACTGCTCTGTGTTAGGTGTAGGGGGATTCCTTTGCACACCACAGCTCACCTATGAAGTGGAAGTGAGTATTCTCTCTGGCGCACCTACAGTTCTGTTACTCAGAATAAAGAGAGAAGCCATAAATGGAGGACAAAAAATCAGGTGGGGAAAGCAAGAGGTCGGTCAGTGTGTGTCCTCGAGACTTCAGCATTAATAAAATCAGTTCCTTCTGTGGGGAATCCCTCAGCCACATGCATAATAAAATGGCTGCTTACTGCGTTTTCTCTCTCCCTACCGGCATGTCATCCCTAGTCAACCTATCACCTACATCCACTAATTTCAACCTCTCCCTCCTCTTCGAAGAGTATAAAAATCCTTCCCCCAGCACTACCTCTCTGTCTTTTTCCTTCCTACCTCCAATAAAGCCTTACACGTGGGTGTTTGTGTTCGGCTCATTCCATCTCATATTTATGGTGCCGAAACCCGGGAGGGACATTGGAGGGACCCTCGACGATCCCCAGGTCTCGGGCTGATCCGCTTCCTAGCTGTCCCTTCTGAACCTGCCAACCAAATACTCACCCAGGGGCCCTCAACCATTGCTGTTGCTGACTTTACAGCCACACACCGGTAAACAATCTCAGGATGAGTGTTTGGGCATGCCTCCCTCTCTTAAGTCCTCTGTTCTGTCAAATCTAAGTCCTAGTACTAGGCCAGACAGACTCTTCTTGGCCCATGGCCCAGGATTGCTGCTCTCGGGGGACGTCTAGTGAGCTCAATTCCTTTCTCTTATCTCAGGGATCTGGCAAGAGAGACAAGGATGCTCTTCTCTTTGCCCTTCTCCTTGGAGGCTTCCTGATCCTCACCCTAACTCTCCAGCTGTAATTATCATGGGAACCTCACCGTCTAAATCGCCTCCCTCCACACACTTGGATTGTTTCCTGTGCAATTTTAAGGCGCTAGGGGTACAACCTGATATCAAGCCACGATGCTTACTCTTTTTCTGTAATCAAGGAAATGGTTCCTAGTGGCTGGAGAATGGCACCTTCAGTTTCAACACCCTTCATAACTTCTGTCAGTACAGCGGCAAATGTCCTAAGGTCCCTTATGTCCAGGCTTTCTTTTCTCTCTGTTCTCATCCTTCTCTCTGACTTGCTCCCCTTCTCAAATCCTTCTAGTGCATGAGAAACCACTCCCCACACATGACCCAAGCTCCCTCCCAGAGGCTTCCTCTTTTGACCCATCAGACCATGCCCATTCCCCACTTGCACTCCCCTCTCCATACACCCCTTCCTCCTCCTTTGCCCCACCTACCTCCTCTTCCCTCTCCTCCCCATGGCTCTGTTAAACCATCATCTGGTGGTCACCTACTCAGCTGACCCCTCCCTCTCCACCACATACTTGGTCCTGAGACCACTCTCATTGATCCCAATACCCGCCACTGCCTGCACCCCTGATGCTATTATGCAAGGGGCAGAAGGCATTGTCCGTGTCCATGTTCCCTTTTCCCTATCTGACCTCTTACAAATCGAAAAGAGGCTAGGACATTTCTCCTCCGATCCAGACACCTACATCAAAAGAATTCAGATACCTCACTCAATCCTATTACCTCACCTGACATGGCCTCTACATCACTCTCAGTTCTGACGAGGTGCGTGCTATGGGCAACGAAAAGTCAGCGGGAGCTCAGGCAGCAATCCCCAAGAAGATCCCTCTTGGGATTATCAACCAGGCCACGCCAAACATGGACTTAGAGATCATATGATTCTTTGCCTTGCAGAAGGCTTAAAGAATACTGCTCATAAAGCAGTCAACTACAGCAAGATCAGAAATATCACCCAAAATTCAGACGAAAATCCAGCCCAATTTCTATCACGTCTAACGGCGGCCCTACAAAAATGCACCAAACTAGATCCAACATCCCCAGTAGGCATAGCAGTTATTAACACTCATTTCATCTCTCAGTCGGCCCTGGACATAGACAAGGCGAAATACCAGTTACTGGCCAATGCTCTACAGGGTTCCAGACCAAAGAAGGGGTAGAATACCCTCTGGGGCACTGCCCAGGCCCTGCTTCAAGTATAACCAAGGGTCATTGGGCAAAAAACTGCCCTAGCCCTCGTCCTCCCCTGGCCCATGCCCTGCTAACAAACAGGAGGGACACTGGTAGGTTGATTGCTCCTTTTATACAGAGAGGGAGGGGATCAATAGGCCCCCAGTCCCACCATGCAAGACTCCTGCCTAATTAACCACTTTTCCTGCTTCCTCGACCAGGTGGGCCAGGACCTCCAGTGGTTCTTTCCAAAGGCTAACACTCCTGACGCTATCCTATTCTGGATCAAAGACCTAGTTCTCCAGGGCACACTCTGACTTCTCACCAGATAAAATCTCTCTGCTGACAGTCTTTCTCCTCTGCTGGCTAACCCTACTCCCACGTACTCCCTTAGACATACCTCCATGTCAACTTGCCACCTGGTCTTCCTTGCCCCCTTCGGGGCACTATTGTCTTTGCTGTAGGCCTCTTCGCTGTCTCACCCCGAGTGGCCTCGTCATTCTTGAATACTCTTTGCCTTACTCCTCATAGTGGGGCTTATCATCATCCCAGTAAGTGCTCCATACTCTTTATCTCAACCTTTACAATCAGATCGGGCCTTAGGCAAAATGGCAAAACATGCTCAACCCCTAATATAGCCACGGATTGCTCTAGTGTTCTGACCTTTATGCACTCTGTCTGCTATCTGGGACAAACACCTGTCACTAAGTAGTTTTGCGGAATCAGAGTACGGTACCTATCCAAACTCTCTAACTGCATGGCTTCCCAATCCACAGCTTGTAAAAGGTGGTGCACCAAGCCTATCTGTTGGACATATCAAACCTAAATAGGGATGTCAGATGGGGGTTAGGGGTGGCAGATGCAGCGAGGAAAAAGATCAGCGTAGAAGCCACAAAGAACCTCATACAATGGCTGGACCCAGGATATAAATGGTTATGAATGTGGCTAGATCCTGACAGCATCCGCCAACCCCATCACACGCTAATCACTGATGTAGGAACCATATTCAATAAAACCTCATGCTGGGTTTGTTTCCCTATAGGGACCTGGGGGTACTCAGTCATTCCCACCGACCCAGTCCCTAAATCATATCCTAATACAACGACCGTACAGTACACAGGACCTCTCCTCACGGAGACTGGCCTCAGTAATTCCACCAACTTCACCTGCGTTCTTAACCACAACATCACTAACCTTCCCTCCCTTTCCCTTCCAAACTCCTGGTGCACAGACATAACAAAGGTAAGCAACCCAACATGTGGGCCAAAGGGAGTATTTTTCTTATGTGGAAAAGATTTTCAAATGCCTACCCGCACAACACCTGTGTGGAGTCACATATTTAATCCCTGTGGCCTGACTCTTAACCTCATCTGATTAGGCACATCTGGTAGCTTAGTGGTTACGAATCAGGCTGCTAACCTCAAGGTCCGCAGTTTGAAAATACCAGTAGTTCTGCGGGAGAAAGATGAGGCTTTTCACTCCCGTAAAGATTTACAGCCTCGGAAACCCTGTAAGAGGTCACTATGAGTTGGAACTGACTCCATGGTACTTCACAACAACAACAACAACATACATTACAAAAAATTATCAGAGGCCCTGAACGGGGACATGGAGAGGGTAGCAGACACCATCTTTGCTTTACAAAATCAAGTTAAACAAACCATGGTTGGACCCTAATGTCCTCCTGGTGGCCTTGGCTCCTCCCCTTCCTAGGGCCATTAACTATAATCCTCCTGATACTGTTATATGGTACCTGCCTGTTTCGCTGTCTTCAAAATTTTCTTCAGGAACGCATGAGGGCCTTCACAAACCAGATGGTGGGCGAATTCCTCATGGCCGGATACCAACCACTATCAAGCAACAGGACTAGCCAGTCAGAGACATAGTTCCCTCCTCTTTGCCCCCTTCCAACAGGAAGCAGCTCCAGAAGAAATGACCTCCGCCCCTGTACCCATAAAAACAATAGGCTGGAATGATAGAATCCCTCAGCGACAAGCATAATAAAACAGCTGCTTACCGCGTTTTCTCTCTCCGTACCGGAACTTTCTCTCTCCCTACCGGAACTTCCTCTCTCCCTACCAGCACGTAATCCCTAGTCAACCTATCACCTACCTCCACTAATCTCAACCCCTCCCTCCTCTTCTACCAGCAATACCTCTGTCTCTTTCTTTCCGACCTCCAATAAAGCCTTACACGTGGGTGTTTGTGTTCCGGCTCATTCCATTTCACAAACAGAATTCAAATGTAGCTTTCTATTACGTGACAAGCATATAGTAGACAATTAAGCCAACTCAATCCACTGCCATCAAGTCAATTCTAACCCATAGCAACCCTATATATAGGACAGGGTAGAACTGCTCCCTAGGGTTTATGAAGCTGTAAATCATCACAAGAGCAATCTCATCTTTGCCCTCAGAGCAGCTAGTGTATTTGCATGGCCGACCTTGTAGTTAGTAGCCAAACACTTAACCCACTGCACCAACAGAGCTCCTTAGGCAATTGTTGTTAAGTGCCGTAGAGTCAATTTCGACCCATAGCGATCCTGTACAAGGTTTCCGAGGAGCAGCAGGTGAGCTTGAACCATGGACCTTGCAGTTCAAACAGCTTTGCAGTCTGGAGCATTAACCCATATAGTGCCACAGCAGGGGGAAAAGAAACCTCAAATTTATTATACTGACCTTATCACAGGAGATGTTTATTCTCATATACACACTGGAGACAGAAAAACAATAAAATTGATCAAACTGCTGGGGATGGAGACTGGAGTGGGCTATATGGTCCTGTGAACATCTCACTGTCCACTCATATTACAGAATGTAGGAAAGTGTTCTTAGTGCTGGTGTGAAACTTTAGGATAAGCACTGAACTGCTAACCAAAAGATCAGTGGCTATGAGATTGAACCAACTCAAAGGCATTTAACAATAACAGCAATACCAGCAAATTGGGACAATCTGAGATTCACAATGCAAAATGAAATCCCTAATCTTGTGAGCCCTGCCATACAAAAGAATAGAGTTTCCCTTAAAAACCTGACCTCTAGGATTTTTTTTTTTTTTGAATAACAATAGCCACTGGGAGACTGGAATGTGTTTACTCAGCACATCACTCTGGCAACATCTTAAAACTTTTCAAAATCCCCCCTCAAACACAGATCCTGCTGAGGAATCCTCTGGCCAGGGCCTGAGCCTCTTTTCTCAATAAGAGTGTCTCTGATTGGCAAGCAAAGTTTAGTATAGGCTCCAATGGGCCTGATCATGTCAGGCAACAAGCAAATGTTATCTTTGAGAAGTTCCACCTTTGGTCTATAGCTCTCCATTCCTTGAAAAATTGTTATGAAACAGAAATGCAAGGAAAAGAGATGGCACTGAGGAATAAGGAGCAGGAATAAGGAACATATCTTGGCAGAAGAAAAACACTTCTGATGCACTGGAGCTAAGCCCTTCTTCCACGAGAGAGGTACGCTGTCTCAAAATATTAATTATTCCTTAGAAATGTGGCCACAGCAACCAAAATAATGAACATACATAAGTATTTCACAAATTGATACCGAGGTTCCCACTGCAAGATGCCTATTTACTTTGATTTCAAAATGCATTATTGTCTACTTGCTAATAAACTAGACAGTGGAAAAAGAACTTAAATTATTCTAAGTTTATTCCTAAAAGCCCTTAAAATAGGAGCAAAGGCCTTAATCCATAAAAGCCTGTCTGAAAGAAACTCGGTGGCCGCCGTCTGCTGGTGCAGCTGGGCCCGCCTGTAAGTGCACTTGGGTTCTTAGGTTGGGAACTGAAGGACTCTAACGTTACTGCTAGCATTGCACATAAAAGCTTTGGAAATGGCATTCTTTGGTCCTCCTGCAATTCATTCTTTTTCAAAAAAGGAAATGGGAAGAAAGGTTTCATGTCCAGGCTTTTGGGCCTTTGATCATTTGATGAACACTGGATCGGCAACCTGGGCCTCAAACTTCTCAGGCCAGACAAAGACTGCCAGGCCTCACAGGCCGGGACTTGGTTCCTGCCAGAACAAAACCCCTGGCTGCCTCACAGTGTGGCGGCCTGGGAAAGGCCCACCTCAGCCAGGCGGAGATGCCTGCTCTGCCCTTTGATCTTGCATGCAGCCCTGGCCCAGGCTCCAGGTCAAGGGATTTCCCACTGCACACCATATCTACAGAGAGGAGCAGGTCAAGAGCAAAATGGGGGGTGACCAATCTTAAGAAAAACCCCATGACTCCCCTCTTTGGCCAGTTTCACATGACTGGCCTCGCATTGTTTAACACCAGGCCCACACTCGAAATGGAATTTGACATTACATGGTACAATGGAGGCAATGAATGGCTTTCTCTACCGCTCAAACAATAAAGTCATCCCTTCCTTAAGTGGCCCAAAGCCCCAAACTGGAGCATACTTTGCATTTACTTGTCTATGGAACTAACTTGCATATCCTTGAAATCCAGGTTGTATCACATCATCTGGGTGGATACCAAAATAGGCCAAAGAGTGAAAAAATGCAAGCATCTATTTCATCTACTCCCATTCCTTTCATTTATCAGGTTGAGTTTCCATTTGAAAAAGTGTGTATCAAGTAGTTTATTGTGCCACATTGCTTTACAAATATATACATGTCCGAAAAACACTGAAGTGAAAAACAATCTGTATTGTTCTGGAGGTTCAGGGGCTTAATAGAAGAAAACTATGTGCATGAGGGATGGAGAAAGAAGGGTGAATGGTAAGGGTGAAATAGAAGCCTCATTGATAAAGTCTTGCTTTAAGATCTTGAAATTTGCAAATAAGATATATCTGATGAAGCACAAGGCCATTAACAGACTAGGAAGAAACACAAGCTTCACAAAAATGAGGATTATTATTTTCTAAAACTCCTTATTTAAAGCACCATCATCATCATCAGCTCATTCTCATTTTGTCTTAGTTTCTTTTGTTTTTACATCTCTAGCTCTAAACTAATTTAGAGTTTCCAAAATAATACTTGGTGGCAGGGAAACCAATTGTAAAATTTTTTTTTTTTTTAGTGCTCTCCCTAGCAGTCAGCAACAGAAGCCTGGAGACATTAGGGGTGTATGTGTGTGTGTTTGGGGGTAGGGACATAGAACGAACACTAACTCAGCCTTTGGTTCCAATCCTATGCTAAGTAGTTGTGAAGCTTCAAATGATTGACTTAAATTCTCCAATACTGATATGTAAACTTACGGGCTATCATCATACATTTCCACATCTATACGCTAGGGTTAAAGAGGTGGTAAATTTTTTACGGGGGTGGTGGTGGGGGAGAAGAAAGTAAGAAAAATAACTGTTTTAGAATTAGTGTGAAAATGTATAGAATCTCATTTTATATCCAAGGCCTTCTCTTCTTGGTGGGCAAAGAAAGAAAAATGGCCAACTGCCCAGAATGTTTTTGAAGGTACAAGCCTATGTTTAGGTATCTATATGCGCATGCCTGTATATGTGTGTGTGTGTTGACACAGAAAGATTATTCACAGATGGCAAAGAAACCATAAAACAGCCACTCATTTCTGTGTTTCCCAAAGTCCATCCCACAGAACCCATATTAACAGATGTTACAAGAAAAACAAATTGTCTTGTCAACTAAATTTAGAAAATGCTGGGTTAAAGAAAGCTGAACAAGTTTCTGTACGGAAGGACTTTATTATGCTAATGTGCATTAAGATTTCCCAAGAGGCAGATGGAATATGAATCTTTTCTCAAACTTATTTGATGATGGAGCTCTGTCTCTCTGGCCTCTTTTTAAAAGCAATTATCTTCCATATTCGGCCTTCAGTGGACTACGTTTTGAGAATTTCCAGATTCACTCATTCCCACATTTTCATATGAAGAAGCTGGGGCCAGGAGAGGTTAAAAGCTTTGATCAAAGTGATAAAACTTGTCTGGGGCAAAACTGGAGCCAACCCATAGCTCTATCTTCTACATAATGCTCTTGCACTGTGTAGTTTTTAAAACTCAAATGATAATGTTTGATTCTAAGAAACTGTGCACTGTTTTTGAGAGGAAATAGCAGCTTTTACCTGGTGTGGCACTGTATGATAAGCACTGAACTGCTAACCACAAGGTTGGTGGTTCAAACTCACCAGGTTGCTCCTTGGAAATCCTACACAGGGTCACTGTGAGTTGAAACCAACTCGACGGCACGTAACAACAACCACATAGGTAAAGCAAGTTCTATTTTTGAGAATATCAAATAGATTCACTTACTTAACAAGCTGTTAACAACAACAAGAAAGCTGTTTATAAGGTTTATTTGGGATCATATAACTTATATCTGAAGACACTGCTGCCAGTAATGATCAGATTAGTGATGAGACTCTTGTTCTTATTGTTAAGTACTGTTGAGTCGGTTCTCATAGCGATGCTGTATAGGGTTTTTGAGGAGCAGCCGGAAGGTTTGAACTGCCAACCTTGTGGTTCACAGTCCAGTAGAAAACCTAGATAAAACCCTGTGCCCTTGAGTAGATTCCAACTCATGGCGACCTTGTAGGTCAGAGCAGATCTGCCACATAGGGTTTCCAAGGTTGTAAATGTTTACAGAAGCAGACTGCCACATAGTTCTCCCCAGTGGTGTGTGGGTTCGAACCGCTGTTTCAGTTAGCAGTCAAACATTTAACCATTGTGTCACTAGGGCCCACATGAAATATAAATTGTTGTTGTTGTTAGGTGCCACCGAGTCGGTACTGACTCATGGCTACCCTATGTACAACAGAATGAAACACTGTCTGGTCCTGGGCCAACCTCACAATTGTGGCCACACTTGAGCCCATATAAATAGTACTCTAAAAATAAAGTTTTAAATGCCAGTGATGATTTATACAAAATACACTAAGGGAATTCTAAACCAGCATGACATTTAAAAATCCAAAGGTTGTATTGTGCACAATATTAATATTCTTATCATAATTCTTTCAACAAATATTTATCAAGTACCTACTAAGTACTAAGCACAGTATGAGATGCTGGGGAGAGCCTACTAACAAAGGAGAAGCCTCAGAAATGTGTTTGCTGCAAATAACTTTAATATGATTCAGGAAAGGGACAAAAATCCTCTAATTTTTTCTGAAGGCCTTCTGTGAATATTACACCCTATGTTGCCATAGCAACGCCATCACACATCTCAGCCACAACAAAGCAGGCGGCTTTTGAATCTCACCTTTGGCCATCTTATTGAGAACCATGTCAATCAGCACGTAGGTGCCGCTTCTTCCTGCGCCATCGCTGTCAACAGAAGGAGAGAAAATGAAAATGCTTTCTACACAGGGTTAAACCAAACACACAGAACAGCTAGCAACAATCCACTTCATTCTATGCCTAAGTGGGGCCAGCAAAAGGAAAGGAAGGTTGTGAATTGGAGAGAAATAGGAAGAAGAAAGCCAGTGGGTTAGAATCACAGGGGTGAGAGGTGGTAAGTAGGAGGAAGAACGGAAGACAAGGAAAAAGAAAAACCAGAATGCTTTCATCTGTCCCGACAGCTCTTAGGGGATTAACTATTTATGCATGGCTATATTTTCTTTCTCTCTTTTTTTCCTCTTCTTTGGACAAAGATATACTGAGTTTTACCAGGAAAAAAAAAAAATGAAAGAAATGTGTGAGTACTTTATATTTGATGGCATTTCTATTTTAAATATTTGCAAGATACTTTCTATATGATTACTGGGTATCCACGGAGTAGAGGTGGCAGCCTTCTAGGAGGGGTTAGCTCTCATGGCTGGCTGGAGGCTTCCGTCTGGGCGGATGAATCACATTGTACCAACCCCTCTACTACGTGTCACTCCCTCTGGGAGGTAGAAATATGCATATCATTTGTTACTTAATCATATTCTTAAAAAAGCACTCTCATTTCATTTCTTCCTCTTCCCACCAGCTATAATTGGAGTATTTACCATCTGGACCAAAGTTGTAAAAATGTTTTGAATTGTGTTTCAACAGTAGCAAGTGGGTTAAAAAAGAAAATGGATTTTCTGGAAGAAAAGTAGTACCAGCAACATCTTTTTTTTTTTTTTTTTCAAATAAGGAGCAGTGTGTTCAATCATTTATTTTCCTCATGTAGACTGCCACTTGGTTACATAAGTTTGAGAGATCCTCTTTGAATCAAACAGGGCTTTTGTTCACATCCAAGACTGACTTTTATATGAAGAATGTTTTTACTTATACTCCTAGATAAATAAATGATGACTTTAAGAGGGGGGAAAAATCCACCTCAGGACTTCAATAATTATGTGACTACATGACAAATCACCTTGTTTTCAGTTTCTGATTTGCATGTTGGCCTATAATTCTGAGAAAACATGGGTAAGCCAATAGGCTTGATTTTTCAGAATGAAAAAAATCAGAGTTTGGATTTAACATGTTTCCTGAAATAAATGGCAAGAAAAGCTGCAATTGAGACAAACACTTCAGAACCTGTATTTTCATAATATTCATAAATCTTCAATGTGCCATGAAAGAATGAGCATCACGCACTGTCCACCATTAATCCTTACTGTTTCCTACAAAGGACTGCAGTTAACTTTTCTGTTGAGATATGGGTATTCGCTTGAATTTCTTAAGGCATGCTCAAAAAGTTTCCAATTAATAGTAGTTTTTACCTATGTTTATACATTTTATTCTACAATTGAGGCTGTCAGACTACTGTAGTGTCATCTTCCTCTCTCACAGACAGACAGACAGACACACAAACACTTGTCTGAATTGACTGACTTGGTGTTTGAACTTTAGGGACAGATTTCCTTTTGATCCAGGCTGAAAAATTTGAGTACAAGATCTTTACCAAAAGTAGTTAAGCATCAAGCCAAGTAAAAGGAGAGCCATTTGATTGAATTTTCTTTCAATGGATCTATTCCTACGGATGTGACTTTAACCTATTTGAAGATATGATCCTTTGAATTTTCATCCAAAGGTCTAGATTTACATAAGTAATGAGGTGGTTATTATTGGAATTATAGAGCTTGTGCATGTTCATAACTCATCCCAAGTGTATGAACACCATGCACCTTATTCTCACTTTGTGCACTGGGAGGTTGAGATACTGTGATTGATCAAAAATACTGTCTTAAGCTGTTTGCATTGTGACACCATGAGCTTTTAGGAGAAAATAAGGTAGCAGGGCATGAGCATTTGGAAGTAGGTTATAGTAGTAACCAGCACTGTGGTTTTCCAAAAAGAAAATATACCATGGACAGTTTGTATATGCATAATGAATAAATGGAAAAATAAGCTTATGTCTTCAGAATTAGCACTTAAATATATTTAAGAAGCAATTCAAAAGCTCAATTTCTATATTTAATTGGATAATTTACATTTTGAGGTGGAGTCCTCATGTGATGCTGTAGGATAAGCACTTGACCATAAGGTTGGTTTGAACTGTAAGGTCAGTGGTTCAAACTCCCCAGCCACTCCTTGGAAACCCTAGATAGGGTTGCTATGAGTCGAACCAACTCTATGGCACTTAACAACAACATATTTTGAGGTAGCACATCTTCTTAATCCATGTTAAAAGTTGTACTTGCCTGCAATGAACAATTATTGGACAAGAACGGCCCCTGTAGCACTTGTTTACTTTTCTGAAATAAAGAAAGACATAAAAATTATAGTTATGTACTATTACCCACAATTATTAGTAAGCCAAAGAAAATACTCCAGATCTTTCAAAACACTTCACAATAGTTGACAAAGAAAATTCAGATTATACACACATTTTTAAAGATTTATGTTTTCTTTTCAATATTAACTTATTAAACAAAGTCTTAAAAACAATTCTACATTTTCACCAAGTTATTTCCCCCACTCTTCACAAGAATGAATTCAAGTCTTTGGCCAATGGAGCAATCATCTTACCCCCACCCAAATTCCTTTCTCTTAACTTTTCCCTCTCTTCTCTTTCTTTGTTTTTGTTTTTCTATGCTTCAGTTGATCTGACTTTTTGTTATGATATGAATGTCTACATCCATCACTGAAATTTTTGACTTCTATAATTTATGCCAAAATTCTAACAACAACAAGACATTATACTGGAATATAGTATTACCATTATTTTCTAAATATCACATCTTAAAAATCTAACTTATAGAGTATGTTTTCAATCTGTCAGTTTCTTGGTAAGGATATCTAAGTGACAGAGAAAACATGAGTAAATCAAGATAAATCTTTTTAATTTTACAAATCTCTTTCATTTTTAAGTGTGTGAAAACAACTTCATTGTGTAGACTGTGGATCAGAGATCTGAAAATTACCAATAAGCTTATTTTAAGATTTTGTAACCAATCACGAGGACTGATTTAAAATTCTTCACATAAGTTTTTTAATTCAGTCAAACAAAAATATTTACAAAGTGCATCACAATTCTCAATAAAATAATTATAAAGAAAATAAAAGACAAAATCTTGGTTCACTGGAAAGAAAAAAATGTGTGAGGGAGTGTGTTCTAAAATGTAAGTCATGAAGCAAAAATTTAAAATTAGGAATAACAATATGGGAAAATTTTCCCTAGGAGCAGAAATGGGAACGTCACCTTTCTTTGTAAAGGTTTGCCTATTCAACAACAAAAATAAAAAAATGAAATCAATTGGTTACTTGATCTACAAAACCCCAAAACCCAAGAAGAAATGGAGGTGGGAATGGATAGGAAAGGAAAAAGTTGAGTGCAGTAGATGAAGAATTGAGAAATAATTTAATATCCTGCAGCCCAAACAGTTGCTATGAGTCAGAACTGACTGGACAGCACTTAACGACAGTTCAAATGGCAGGGTTTTTTGCTTACTGTTTTTTTTCCAAATCCCTTTTCTGACTCATGAAGGACCCCCGTGTGTGTCAGAGTAGAACTGTGCTCCACAGGGTTTTCAGTGGTTGATATAAAAAAATATATCGCAAGGCCTTTTATCTGAGGTGCGTGTGGGAAGACTTGAACCTCCATCCTTCTGGGAAGCAGCCTAGCATGTCAACAGTTTGCGTCACCCAGCGTGCCCCAATCTGAAGAGCATAAAATCAGGAGCAGGGTTGTACAACAGAGAAGATACACCAACACGTATGGATTGGTTGTTTTAAAAGTCTCAGTTCCTGGTGACAATGTGATTTAGGGTTGCTTCCTGAGCTATGAAAACAAGTACTATTTTAAAGCCTGAGGAACACATCAAAATGTTTTAAAAATGGAAAAAGCGCAGAAACATTAGTTACCCAGTGCCCTGATGGTCACATTTTTATTTCTGCTAAAGCATTTTTCTTCCTCTCTTTTGGGGGGTGGGAATGGAGTGTACCCTGCATTGTTAAGGTTCTGGGGGGAAACTGGAGAAAGTAAAAGTGAACTCATTAAATCAATGATACTTGCATGCAAAAATACCTTAAAATTTCCTGGCCCTTGGTAAATAAAACAGATTAAAAAATAGATTTACTCATTGTACTCCCCAAATCTCCCATTCTTTATTCAGGTTGTAAAGGCAATGTGAATTTATGCTCTAAGGTAATCTGTGTGTGTGTAGAATCAGGCAAGCTCAACTGTCAAACCAAATCTAAGACTGCTTTACACTTTTAACCACCTTTCACCTTTGTATAGAAGAATTTACTGGGAATTTCTCACTAGCGGACTTTTTAATGTGATCAGGGAATCACTTTCTGTATTTCCAACATTCTCTTATGTTTCATCCAGGATGGTCTGATCTGTGTTTGTAGACACTAAGCTAAACTTGGGCATGTTCAAACACTGGCCAACGGCCAGGTTTTGCTAATTCCTCCACATTCCCCTCAATAGAACAAGCACAAAAAAGATCTGTTAGGAAAAGAAACATAACAACCAGATATTCTTCTTTAAAATGTACTGGTTCCAGAAAATTTAAAGACTCTGGAAAACACATATAACCTCTTTTGCTAAGAAATGTTGCTAAAAAGCTAATTACTAGCTAATGTAGCTGTAATTTTCTTCTCCACTCCTATAATTCCAGTCTTTACTTTATGGCATATTTAAAATAATATTTTTCTGAAACATGTTGTGACTGGCTGCCTCAGCAGGGTTTAGGAAGGTTTCGCTATAAGTTTAATTTCCATACCAGCCCGTGCCCCATGCTAAACTTATTTACCAACAATCACAGACAAATAAGGAGAAACGTAGTATATGTACCATGTGGTCTTATTATTATTATTTTTTTAGACTTATATTTACAAAAGAATCATGTAGTTATATGATCACAACTTGGAACATCACAAGTGAAAATGTAAAACCATTGCATGTACTCAGCAAGTTTTCATCCAGTTGAGCTAAAATTGACTTCAGATTATTTATGAAGATAAATAAAGCATAGCTGTCTTACTTTATTTCTATTAGAACAAATCACCAGTCAGCAAAAGGTCTCAAACATTCAGAAAACAAAAATGGTATTAGATATATTTCAACAGGAGGAATTAACTGAGAAAGAATGATTAGTAATACAAACCAACCCATGGATCACTGAGTGAAAAAGAAATCGTCATGCAAACCATCAGCAAGCAAAGGTCAGAGGTCGTTAGAGGCTCAGAAAAGGGGCTTCCCACATTGTCCCTGCAGCAGAGTCACAGTCTCCAATGATCACTTTTGTGACTATGCAACTGGGCTCATATTACTAGCTGCAACATCACAAAAATGACACTGGCCACCGCTAATTAGCTGGCAAAGTAAGGGTTTGTCCATTTTTACAGTGAGCAGTGTTAGTAAATGCCATTGCACACAGCAAGAACTGAGAGAAGAATAGATAGAGATAGATATATAATTTTTTTTTTAAAGCAAAGCCCTCACATATGATGCTAATTATCTCTTAGCTTAGCAGTTTCTCTTTAAAGTGTAAATGTGCTTCCTCTGGGCTCAAGAAATATTTAATTACACATCTCAGCACCTGACTAACATACTAGGCCAGAGCTAGAATGCTTGGTCTATTGTTCAAAATCAGATGAGAAATCCTGGTGCATTAAGAGGACCAGTGTCGTCAGAAGTAGCCTCACCTTTCTTGGCCGCTGAAATTTGGGTGGCTGTTTTTACAAAAGATGATCACCTAATAGCAATTTGTGTTTAAGCACAGTGCATTCTGATAACGTGATCATTCATATCTTTCATATCCATTGTCCAGTTCATATGTGAAAGGCAACCACATCAGAAATACTGCATAGGAACTAATAAAGCAAGGCAAACAAAGTTTTCAGCTTGAATTCAAAATGGTATCTGGGTGCTTGCTTTCTTGTGAATTTCACAGACATCTACTCATACCATAACTCCACAGACTCTGGAGCAAGGGAATTTTGGGAATCCATTTTTTCTTCATAATGAAGTATAAACACAGAGGGTTGGTTATGTATATGTTCGATTCCATATATGTATATGATATATACATATACCCATATGCATATATGGGTGCACTGAATGCACATGAAGACAGGGATTTAAGGATGAATGGTGATCTCTGATAGTAGTATCCATTTTGCAAGCAATGACTGCTTTTTTGAAGATTTTGATTCAGGAAATAGACCCTATACAAGATTTTAAAATATGTCTTTGGCAGTAAATTTGTATTGAGAAATATATATCAAATCAAGAACTTCGGATGGATCAGGAGGAACTTGTGGATAGTAACTGTTTTACTATGCATTCAGTATTATGGATCCACAAGGCACACTGTATCTCTTGGAGAAGTGGCAGAGTGGGACAGTGGTCACTGACTGTGTTTTATGTAGATGACACCAAATTCTTGTCTCTCCTCAAGCTCATTCACATGCCACTTGATCCAAAGAAGTATCAAAAAAAAAAAAAAGTCTTTTACTTTTCAAAGTAAACTAAAAGGCAAAAGAAATAATGTCATAACAACTTTAAGAATCTGAAACATATACTCTTAAACAATAATCCCAGAGATATAGCTAAAACCCCAATCTTTGACAATACTTGCTTTTTTAACCTCTCTCTTAATTAAACAACTCTATAATCAAGTATGAATAGCTGTTGAGTTACAAATTGCTTTATGACCATGTGTAAGGCTGGTTTAATAAATGCACGCTTGTCCTATTCTGTAATTCCTTGTTCTGAATATGTATTTGTTTTCCTTAGAAACAGTTGAACATGAGAGGTTCCATATAATTTAGAACTTGGTTATTAATACTGCTCCAAGACTTCACTTTCTTTGTAATTGCTTTTTCATTTACCACCGTCAAGCAGCCAGTGGTAACCAGCTGTTACCACCAAATCTGATGTAAAATCAAAACTTCAGTCCTAAATTTTGCTTTTTTTTTTTTCTTCTTTTTTTGCATTGTCAATACCTTCCTGTAAGACAGAGTCTAGCATTTCAACAGTTCAATAAATACATGATAAAACAAGACAATTCATTGGCTGAAAGTAACACTTGAGTAATGAACAGAAGACTGAATTAAAAAAAAAAACAAAAACAAAAAAACACAGTCAATTTCAAAATTGCACTAATATATCTATATGTCCTGTGCTAACTACACGGAGGATTTCATCTAGAATTATTCATTTTAGAGTCTGGATCTAAATTTCTTAAATCTCAACATCATATTCAAGTGGATGAGTTTAATATCTGGGCTTTATTCATTAATATCTGAAATATAAACTTTAGGAGAATTCATCAGCTGATGAACCTTATCAAAGATAATTACCATATTTCCGTAATTCTAAGATGCCCATTCCTCCCCACCCCCATTACATTTTAACACCTCTAAAGCCAGGAAACATCTCATTATTAATATGTACATTTAATATAATCCTCCTCTCATTTCCTCTCCTTCCTTCTGGAAGCAATTATAAAATAGATGGAACATCTTACAACTGAAGGCATCTTAGAAACAAGGAAATCTGGTATTAAAATGTGTGTCCTTTTATCTGATGCCCATACTATGAAGACATTAATCTATTTGGCTCTTTGTGATACCTTCGGAAATCCAGAAGTGATCTCGTGGAGGATGGAACGCCCTGGTCATACCAACTAAGGAAATGGAACTGGGTCACCGTCCGAGTCTCATTGGTTTGGAGATTCTTCAGATAAAAGCTTCTTACTAGAAAATCCTCACACCAGATGTGCTCAGAGACCAAATTTACCTGCATGGATGTAAGAGGAGAAAAAAGAAAACAGAAAAGACGTGGGCATCATGAATCTAAAGCACAGCTGAATATGAAGCTACTTTGGAGGTTGTTGTTGTTGTTGTTGTTAAGTGCTGTTGAGTCAGTTTCGACCCATAGCGACCCTGTACAGGGTTTCCGTGGAGCAGCTGTTGAGCTTTGTGGTTTGAAATGATTTTGCAGTCCAGCCCATTAACCAACAACGTCACACTAGGATTCCTAAAAAGAATCTCATGGAGATACTGTATAAGGTTTCCAAGGCTGTAAATCCTTGAAGGGAGCAGAAAGCCTCGTGTTTCTTCCACAGACTCCTCTGGTAGTTTGGAACTGCTGACCGTGAGATTAGCAGCCCAATTCATACCCATTGCACTACCAGAAAAGGATAAACACTCCAAGGAAGACATATTTATGTTGCAGATGACTTGACAACTGGCTTAATGGCTCCCTCCCCCTCTTAATTTTAACATGGTTCATATCAAAGATCACTTTGTTGTCGTTTTGATGTTACCTAGGGGTTTAATAGGCTTTCAAACAAAAACACCAATAAATCTAAGTGCTCTGCTGAATGCATAATTTAAGTTCCTCTTCCACTTATATTTCATCTAAAGTAGCATACACTGGGATTTTGAACTAAGAAAAACAAAGATGCATGTTGTTGTTATGTGCCATAGTGTTGGTTTCGACTCATAATGACCCTGTTTAGGGTTTCCTAGAGCGGCTGTTGGGTTTGAAACACCAACCTTTTAGTTAGCAGTCCAGTGCTTATCCTACAGCACCACACACAATAGGGCTCCAAGAAAAACAAAAGATGCATAGAGGTATATTACCAAATTTATTGCTACTACCAAATCACTTTTCACATTTAAGTCTATTTGCAGTGACCTAAAAGCCACAACTCTGTGATTTAGGCTTAATCTTTAAGCTTCTAACATGCTTCCTACTGTGGGTCTCAGTGTTCTGATTAATTTTAATGCAAAATAGAACTAAATGATGCATACTTGTGCTTGTTTAAATGCCCAAGTTTATTTAGTTCATTCCTAATGTGGATAGAAAATCCAGCAAGGGAAATAAGCTTGTCAGCAGGTTATCCTCAAATAAAAAGGTCAAATGCTACATACACAAGCCTCTAAACAGAGCAGTGTAAAGACCACACTGCTCAGCCAAAGAAATCAATAAGCAATTAGAATAATAGCAGGGTTCTTTTTAAAGACAGACCCTATTTAAAGGCCTGTTATATGGGGCCTGATTCAATGGACCGCCCTGGGGAAGTAAATATGGTTTTTTTTTTTTTTTTTTTTTCATACTTTCTGTCAGCATTGTATTTATAAAAATTTAAAAATGGAAAACATACAATTTACCCCAGAGTCCAATTCAGAACCACATAGCTATAGCTGTTTTTAGTGTTTGGATCTCTTTCTACAATGCAACATTGGAGAACCTACTTTAAAAAACAACAAAACAAACAACCAGTTGATGTCAAGTTGAATTCAACTCATGGTGCCCCTGTGTGTGTCAGAGTACAACTGTGCTCCGCAGGGTTTTCAGTGCTGGGGAGGGGGCGGTGTCAGTAGATCGATGGTCAGATCTTTCTTCTGAGGTGCTCCTGGGTGAACTAGTCCTCGATTACTCTAAAGACAGAAAGCACTAACCTTCCTAGCAAAACGTCTGCTATTCCAGCCTCTTTCAAAGAACTGGAGTGTCTCCACTTAGCTATTCCTTTTCCTTCTTGTGGTGGTGGTGAGTGAGCACTGCATGGAATTCTATTGAAGATGTGGCTGCTGAGGACAGAGTGACTCTATGCCTCTTACACTGGTTGAAGGCAGGTTCACCTTGGGTGGAATGGTGCTAAGTAATGCTGTGCCCAGCATGATACCAACCCATGCACTTACAGTCAACTTTCCAAGCAGATGCATTTGGTTTAAGTACCTCATAGATGTGGTAAAGGTTAGAACCTTCATCTGGCCAGTAGTGGTAGCACTGCTTGACTCCATTCTCCGTGAGGGGCGTCAGCATGACAATAACCACACAGCCGCTCTCCCAGACCATCTGCAGACAAAGAAAGGCACCATGGCCACAGTGTAACTGCCTAATTACTGCATGACATGTATAATTACTGCACTCAGAAACACAATCAAAATTTATTCCATTCACAGGAAATTTATTTCATTTTCATTAGACACTTTTACTCTGCAGCTGCCTTCAACTCTCTGAATAAACTGGACCCACGCTTTGCACGCTTCCATGAAATATTAAAAAAAGAAGAAAAAAAAAAAAAAAACCAACAACAAAAACATCCAGTGACTGCATTCCTTGTCTCTTCAAAGCTCCTCAGTTCTATGTTCAGCTGCTTGGTTTCCCAACTTTTGATCTGTAAAAGAAACTTTCTACAACACAACACAAAACAAACAAGGTGGTATCTAATGTGGCCTCTTCATCATCAGGCAGACTGAAGTGGTTGTGAAAATGCTCGCTCAGTTCCCAGCATAAAGCCACCTCAAATCTGTTGATATGCTCTGTTTTCTGGGCTGTCATTGTTTTGCATGATTAGAGAAATATTTTGCTTTGCCAAAGCTACCCTATCAGAAGCAGGTTCTGAAAGATTTTTGGTGTTAGAAGGACATTATGCATAGTGACATTTACCAGGAAGTGAAGCCAGAATCTAGACATTGTCATTCATATGAAAACAAACCCCAAACTATTGTAATAGTCCAGAAAAGGCATGTTACAAATAAGTAGAGGCAGAAGAAACAAATCGGTGTACATATCAACCCACAGGAGTGATAAGAGACAGAAGCGCTCCAACCCAAACTTCTTTTCAAACACAAGTCACAACTTTGTGGCTGCAAACCTGTGGATGAATACAACACAAGTCCTTTAAGCATTACTCTTATGGGGTTACACTGATGGGGAATTTGCACACTTTTATTAGCATATTAATTTCTACAGTGAAGAATATTCTGCTCTTTCTGCAACGAGTTACGTTAACTTCACAAAAAATTTTTTATGAGCAACTGTGTTTAGAAGTGAATTCAGTATTCAAGAGAGCTTCTATTTCTCTTAAATACAGACAGAACAATCCAATTTAGATCTTGTTATTTAAAAATCCATGTATCTCAAATATAAAATGCCTTTTCATAGTCAGTGTTATTAAATTCTACCTTTAAATTACATTTAAAAACTCAGACATGTACATAATTTTTTCCTCTTTTAATATTGATTTATATTCCCATGTGATAGAAATAGTCAATATCCTTAAAGGCACCTCATTGTGTATCAGTTATATTGGAATTTAATAGAAACCAACTGAAGTATTTACGAAAAAGCCCACAAATAAATATGAGTTATGCTCAAACCCATGCGCTTTCCATTTACTTAGTGCAAAGCCAACAATAAGATGAGAATTCAAAACATGTGTCTTACTTTCAGCTTTAAAGCCAGCTCCACTAAATCGGTACTTTCATCACATAACAATTTAATGTGCCTTTAGAAGGTATAGAAGCTCATTGAAGCCATTACGAAAATGAGGAGAAACACAGATTTTATGAGTGTAATAAAAATACAATGATCTAGACCATAAACTAATCATCTAGCACTCGGCTTGTGCCACCCAAGTGTAACATTATAAAGCCCACTCATTTACTGAGGAATCCTTACAGTTTGGCAGCTTCTTTCATTGGTTCAAACACACAACACTTCATTACTGAGAGCTTGCCTGGTTCTCTAAAGATTTGGTTAAGATTAAATCCAAATGAAACTTAATTTAAACAAACAATCCCAAAAGCACTCTTGGGAATAATATTTCTTTTTTTAGGTCACTGTGTATGAAAGCAACGAGAGGAATTTACTAAATCAAACAAATAGGCAGCCCAATTGGGTACTAATATTACAATGCTGTTTGTGGGTCTGATTAGACCATCTAATATTATTGGGAAGCAGAACATATCCACTCCACCTAGGGGAGAAAACCCTGGTGTTTTGCCATTTATTTCCCATCTTCAACTGCAAAACCTGACTAGCTTAGTTTCAGAATACATTGAAAAAAATTAATGTGTATTTTGTTGGGGATACAGCATGTTAGTGAAAACCCCAGTTAACTAAGGTTCAATTTCTGAACAATGGCAAGTTTCACTGGTACCTCTTCCTCAGTGTGGTCTTCGTTTGCAGGCAAAACACAAGGAGTCTTGGTATGGCGCTGTGGGTTAATGTGCTGGATTGCAACATCAGTTTGAACTGCAAGGCTGGCGGTTCAAGCTCAACAACTGCTCCTTGGAAACCCAATACAGGGTCTCTATGAGTCAGAACCAACTCATTGGCACTTAACAACAACAATGTGATGGGAGTCCTGGTGCAGCACTGTGGGTTAATGCACAGGACTGCAAGGTCAGCTTGAACCACAAGATCGGCGGTTCAAACTTATTTAGGTAGGAAACCCTATACAAGGTCATTATGGCTCAGAACAGACTCAGTGGAACTTAACAACAACACAATGTGATGGCTGGAACTGCGGCTGACTTGGCAGGGCCAGGGCCTACAGGGTTGAAATGGATTACTTTCCTTGACAGGTTACAGATGCAACTATCTATCACTGGATCAAAATAGTCTCCAAGGTGAATTACATAACAATAATCCATAAATATTGGCCCCTGATAGCATACTAGGTTGCTAACCACAAGGTCAGCACTTTGAATCCACCAGCCACTCCAAAGGTGAAACATGAGTCTTTCTGCTCCAGTAAAGACTTACAGCCTCGGAAACTGTACAGGGTTGCTGTGAGTTGGAATCAACTCGATGGCACATCACCACCACCACCACCACCACTGGTACTTTGCTTTGGAGAATTTGAAATTCCCTCCCTTGTGAGTTTCTTCTCAATAGAATCCATAACGGAATCCTCCTCAGAAATCAACCTTGAAGATATAGACTGTTCTAAATATTATAATACCACCTGCCTGGGAAGCTATGGCAGCCCTCAGGCATTTACTATTTTCCTGACTTCTTCACTGGTAGTTGTGTGTGGGAGGAATAGGAAGTGGTAAGGTAAGTGGTTCTTAGTCACAATAAAACACTGTGACTAAAACCTGCTGCTAACCATCAAGTTGACTCTGACGCATAATGGTCCCAAGTGTTTCAGAGCAGAACTGTGCTCCATAGGAATTTCAATAGGCTTTCTTCTGGGGCACCTCTGGGTGGACTTGAACCTTCCAAGCTTTAGATTGACAGTAGAGTGTGTTAACTGTTTGCACTACCCAAGGACTCCAATCCCTGTTAACCATCCCAGATTTATTCACTCCACAAAGTACACAGAGAGGAGCGCTCCATGAAGGCAGATACAATTAATGCAACTTAAAACTAGGCTCCTATGAGTGCAATTACGCCATCACAGAAGGACAAATATTGTATGAGACCACTGTTGTAAAAAGTTAAGAAAAGGTTTGCTTGCTAAAAGAAACAGCCTCTGATAGTTTACCAGGAGTGGGAGGAAAGGGGAAATTACTCACTGGCTAGAGGGTAGACACGTGCTAACTTGCGTAGTGGGGTGGGCAATACACACCAAGACAGAGGTTGACACAAGGAAGGTGAAAGTAGTGGAAGACAAGGAGGAGGGCAAGAGTTAAAGTGAACACCGGTAAATACTGCAAACTGATGGCACATGGAGGGGACTGTAATCATTGTAATGATACTAAGTGTGGTGGTGGTGGTGTGCCATGGAGTCGGTTCTGACACATAGTGATCCTGTATAGGGTTTCCGAGGCTGTATATCTTTACTGGGGCAGAAAGCCTCATCTTTCTCCCATGGAACAGCTGGTAGTTTTGAACTGCTGACCTTGAGGTTAGCAGCCTGACTTGTAACCACTACGCTTCCAGAACGCCTTGATACCAAGTGTTGTTTTTGTTGTTAGGTGCCATTGAGTTGGTACCGATTTATAGCAACCCTACATAAGGAGCTCTGGTAGCGTAGTGGTTACGAATCGGGCTGCGAACCTTAAGGTCAGCGGTTTGAAACTACCAGCCGCTCCGCGGGAGAAAGATGAGGCTTTCTACTCCCGTAAAGATTTACACTCTCGGAAACCCTGTACAGGGTCGCTATGGGTCGGAACCGACTCAACGGCACTTACAACAACAACAACAACATACAACAGAATGAAACCCTGTCCGGTCCTGTGCCAGCCTCACAATTGTTGCCATACTTAAGCCCATTGATGCTGCCAGTTTTCCAATCCATCTTGCTGGGGGTCTTCCTCTTTGTTAAATGTGGGATTTATGATCTGTCCTGTAAACCTGCGCTCAATTCACAACAAAAACAAAAACAAAAAAACCCCCAGGATCCAATTAATGGTTATTCAACAGTAAACAACTTGAAAAAATAAAAATAAAATAATAAAAATAGTTGACCTATGTTACTTGAAATACATAATTGGCTGATCATGTGATCCAACTGAGTAAGTTTACTGACTGTTTAGTACGAGGGGAGAGCTATATTGCTCATTGATATATCACTACCTACTCTAGCTTTCAAATCCATAATCAAAAATGTCAACTCTGTCTAGGCTTTGTAAATTAAGTTAATTAAGACATATGGAAAGAAGCAATAGGGTTATCTGCATTTGAAGTCTTTTTTTTTTAGTGCCAAGTATTTAACTAGCAAACCAAATCCTTTCAAAGCTACAATAAGAACTGATGAAAAGAAACATGATCAGCCTGATGATCAGCCTGAAGTAGTAAAAATTCCGGTAAACTTAATTGTCACTTTTTCTATAAAGCATCCTGGATCCTCCCAGGCAGAAAACGTTGCCTTCCTTTACTTAACATAGATCTCTTGTATCTTTTTTTTCAAACCTTCTATTATACCTATTTAAGGATCTCTGGTAGCATAGTGGTTAAGAATTGGGCTGCTAACCCCAAGGTCAGCAGTTTGAAACTACCAGCTTCTCCGCGGGAGAAAGATGAAGCTTTCTGCCCCTGTAAGGATTTATAGCCTTGGAAACCCTGTGCAGGGTCGCTATGAGTCAGAACTGACTCCATGGTACTTTAACAACAACATTATACCTATTAACGTTCCAACATCTTTTTCTTACTGGATTGTCAGCTCTCTGACAACTAAATCCTAGACTAATTACTATTTCTACCCTCCAATGTAGGTAGGATAGTGTTTTATTATAGTTGATGCACACTTGGAAAAAAAACACAGTTGTTTAAAACATACCTGTTTTTAAAAGAGACCATTGAATATTTCTGTTAAAATGAGAAAATTCAAAGAAAATACCATCATCCATTATCCCAGGAGGAGCCCTGGTGTGCTGTGGAATAAAGCACAGGACCACAAGGTCGGTTTAAACCAGAAGGTTGGTGGTTTAAACTTACCAGTTGTTCTTTGGAAACCCTATACAGTGTTGCTATGAGTCGGAACATACTCGAAGGCACTAAACAACAACAGCCATTGGTATTTGAAGACAGCTTTTTCTCCAGAAGGGGTTAAGCGTTCCCCCTGTGATCTTGACTACACAATTCATATCCTTCCTAAACTTCTTGTCACAGATTGAACAGAGAGGAACTTGTACACTATGATCAAGATGCTGACTCAAATTTAAAAATGATAAAGAGTCAATTAATGAATGAGGCTTAGGAACACCTGCACTTTACTCCTGCTGAACTTGCTGAGGTCAATAACCTGTAACTAAGTGGTCTGAAATAGATTAAAACAGAAATAGAAGGTTTAAGCTTTTGCATTGTTGTTGTTACTAAGTGCTGTCAAGTCGATTCCGCCTCATACTGACCTTGTAACAGGGTTTCTGAGGAGCAGCTGATAAGTCTGAACTGCTGGCCTTGTGGTTCACAGTTCAGCGCTTATTCTACAGTACCACACCAGGAGCCCAGTGGGGACCCCGCAATCTGAATCTTACTCTGCCCCAATGGGCAGTTTCAACAAATGTCACAGTCAAACCTTTTGAGGCTCTGGTTTTGTTACACTTAAGTAATTATGGGCTGTTTCAAATCATAAATGTTTGTAAATTGTATTCTAAGTAAAGGACGGGTAATGAAAGTTCTACTGTTTCATCTACGAATTTACCTTTTTAAAAATAAAAGTATTGGGGATCCATCTAGAAAAAATGTAGGTAAGTATTGTAAGTGAAAGTGCATTTTATTCATGCTTATGTTAACCTTGGTACCCAGTAGAAGCTGAGTAGGAGGAGAAGTCACCGTTGTAGCTATTACATCAGACCACTGTGCCCAAACTAGTTCTATAGCTGAGACCCGATATTTCACAAGCAGAAGCCACCATCTCTGGATCTTAGTTCTACCAAAAATAGTTTTGCCAAGGTTTTTAAAAAGAGAAGGCAGGCACCTAAGTGAAAAATATTTGCCGTGTTTTGGAAAATGAAATAAGAATTCTTTTAGAAAAGCGTAAGTGCCTGCTTGTGTGTCAAGCACAAGAGGTTCATGATGGTTTGATGTAACTCTCATGTCATTTCAGGATTTCAGGGCAAGCACACATACTTACAAACTAGATTGCTTTGTTACCCTAGGTTTGTGCAATCCCTACTGATAGATTTCGTATCAGTTACTTGACATGCACATGAAGTTAGCTGGGCCCAAGGGAGTGTTGCTCCTTGTAAGTAAACCTGTTCTCAGGTTTCAAATTAAAGACGCCCCTTTCACTCCTTATTGGGGACAGTGATTGCTCAGTGGTAGAATCCTCATTTTCCATGGGGAGAAGAAGGTTGGTTACCTGGCCAGTGCCCTGCACAAAAGCCACCACCCATCAGTGAGTGGAGACTTACATGCTGCTGAATAGGTTTCACAACAATTGCTAGACTAAGAATAGGAAAAAAAGGTCTGGCAATTTATTTCCAAAAGTAAGTCAGTGAAAACCCTATGGGCCACAAGAATCTGAAACAGATCATGGGGATGGCACAGAACCAGGTAGCACTTCAGATCGCAGAGCATGGGGCTACCATGAGCAAGCGGCAACAATTACACTCCTTAGGTAGAACTGTGTCACTGTTAATTACCATTTCTTTTCCAAATAGGGATGAATGGTCTATATGCATCAAGTTCAAGAGAAGAAGGAAAGGAGGAGAAAGAAGATGAGGACAAAACCATAGCAACTAGGGGATCAATATTACACTTAATGAAACTTAGTGTCTATATATGTGTTGTTGATGTTGTTGTTAGGTACCATCGAGCCAGTTCTGATTCATACCAACCCCACATATGAAACACTGCATCATCCTCACAATTGTCACTGTTACATGCATTGTTACAGTCACTGTACCAATTCATCTCACTGAGGGTCTTTCTCTTTGCTGACTCCCTACTTTACCAAACATGATGTCCTTCTCCAGGGACTGATCCTTCCTGACAACATGTGCAAAGTACAACAGATGAAGTCTCACCATCCTCGCAGCTAAAGAACACTCTGGTTCTGCTTCTTCTAAGGCAGATTTGTTTATCCTTCTGGCAGAATAAACAACACCTCACTAACACCATAATTCAAATGCATGTATATCTTGATTGGCTCCTTAGGATAAGCATTGGGCTATGAACCACAAAGGCAGTGGTTTAAGCCTACCAGCTGTTCTGTGGGAGAAGAAAATGATTCAGAACTGACTCAATGGCACTTAACAACAACAATTTTAATATGTTATTGCAAAAGGAGTTCTGGTAGCATGTTGGGCTGTTAACTGCAAGGTCAGCAGTTCGAATCCAGCTCCTCTGCGGGAGAAAGATGAGATTTTCTGCACCTGTAAACACTTACAATCTCAAAAACCTGTACAGGGTCGTTGTAAGTCAGAACTGACTCAACAGCACACCACCACCACCAGCAGGGCCAGAGAATATATGATTTTATATGTTTGCCAGTATATAAATAATGGGGCATGACAACAGGGATCAGGTTTTTCAAACCCCAAATTCAGTTATTTTTTTCCTTAAATAGCTTGTGAATTTACATATAGAAAAACCCAGCAGGGCTAAAATCTGAAACAATAGGCTCTGGAAAACCTAGGGTATGCAAACTCATAGAACAAGTCTTAGCTACCCTCAGTTCTTGTATTCCCTATAATTTAATTTAAAAATTTTCACACTCCAGAAACAGTAACATCCTTAAATATTTATCTTCCCTATCCTTTATTCTCCAGAAGAAATGCAAGTATGGCTGACTATGTGCATTGTACTTGCCAGTGCAAATGTTATATAAAGAATGGGGACTTTTCAGTACCTCTAGACATCACACCGCTCGAGGCCACTGTCCATTCTAATCCTACAATCATGGCTCCTCACCTGGCATGCGGCCTGATGAGGGAAAAAAGACTGTCTGACGCTGGGTCTGCCCTGGGGAACTGGGAGCATTACAGTACCTTACATATGAGTGGAGTCTCTGTGGAACAGTAAGAAAACTTGAGAGGTTACAGAGGAGCTCTGGTGGAAATTCAGGTTTAATTTCTAAAAGCAGCAGTTTTCACTGTGACCTTTCCCTCAGCTTGGTCTTCGCTTACAGGTAAAATAAAGGACTTCTGGTGTGGTGCTGTAGGATCAGCACTGGACTGCGAGCCACAAGGTCAGCAGTTCAAACCGACCAGCTGCTCCTGTGAAACCCTAAACAGGGTTGCTAACGAGTTGGAACTGACTCGACAGCACTTAGCAACAACAATGGCAACAGTACTGGTGTGGCGTTGTAGGATAAGCACTGGACTTCTAACCACAAAGTTAGTGGTTCAAATCTACCAGTAACTCCTCAAAAACACTACACAGGGTCGTTATGAGTTGGAATTGATATTATGGCACTTAACAGCAACATCTATAATATTGACTAACGGTAGTGTAGTGGTTACGAATCGGGCTGCGAGCCGCAAGGTCAGCAGTTCGAAACTACCAGCTGTTCCGCGGGAGAAAGATGAGGCTTTCTGCTCCCGTAAAGATTTACAGCCTCGGAAATGCTGTACAGGGTCGCTATGAGTCAGAAAAGACTCCTCAGTACACCACCACCATATAGATAAGATATAGATAAGGATCCCACTTCACTACTTAATTTTATGTAGGCCAGTGTAATAGTTGAACTTGTAAGTATCAGAAATGACCACTTGCAGCATTTTCTGTGGGTAAATATCAGAGAATGGTGTTCTCAGGGTCATATATTGACACATTTATTGAGCACTTATTATGTGTTGGGCATTTTTTTACAAAATTTTCTTTTAATCAGGTGGTGTGGGACTACCACTTCCGCTGAGGTCATTGGATGTTCTAAGTTTTGGTTCTTGATGACTTTGATGGTGATGTCAACAGAACAGCTATCTGATGAAGGCAGTGTTCACAAGGGAGCATAATACGAAAACAGGGGAGTCATCGCCCACCCCTATTTCTGTTTGGTTCACTGCTATAATCGAGCACAGAAAAACATGGCAAGTAGACATTTGCTGTCTCTGTCACACACAAAGCAATCAATACCTGGTGCCTTCCAGGCAGCGCATCTCTTCTATCTCTGCTTAACTCTTCTTATAATTACCTTTCTCAGGTGTTTCCGCCTCACTCCCCTAACAAGACAGTAAGTGCTTAGAAGGAAAAATCTGTGAATTCTTTGGGTCTCCCAGAGTAGCTCAAGCTTTGTCTTGAGATTGATGGGTGCTAAATAAAACAAGCACTTTATTTAAACCATGCCTACCTATTTTAGGATTGACTCGACGGCACTTGACAACAACAATCTATTTTTACTGCAGTAAAAATCTTTCAAAGTAAAACAACAACAACAGCAGAAGACAAACCCTATCAGTTTGAGGAAAAACAGAATGCATTTCACACTATGTCCTGGTGTGGTGCTGTGGGATAAAGTACTGGACCGCAAGGTCAGTTTGAACCACAAGGCCATTGGTTCAAACTCACCAGCTGCTCCTTGGAAACCCTATTCAGGGTTGCTAGGAGTCAGAACTGACTCGACAGAATTTAACAACAACAGCAACAAGACTATGAAAATAATACTCCCAGAAAAGGAAACATAGAAATCAATAGTCGGACATTAATTGGGCACCAACTGAATTCGTGCTTTTTAATAAAGCAATTCATGCTTTCCCTTGGGGTTTATGTTACAGTTGACTAGCTAGGGAAATAATTAGTCTCTGATTCGGTCTTGAAAATTAGCTACTTATCCAACAGGGTAGGCCTGAATTTCTAGCAAGGTTTATAATTCAAGGGTTTTCATCTTGGCTTACCCACACCCAAGAATGATTTCAGGGATGGAGACTGTCCTAATATATCCATGGCTAAGAATACACTTCTATGTCCCCATGGTAGGATAGTGCTGAATTTAAATACTGTCACTTGTATGTGACAGTATTTAAATACTGTCACTTTGTATCCATAAATATTTATTATGTACCAAAATTTAGCAGAATACATTGCTTGAAATTTTGTTTTATAAACTAGTGTAATGTATCATCCTGGCAGACTCAGAGTTTGGTACCAGATGGAAGCTACAACTGAGAGAGATCTTAATTCAGCCAGCTCATTCTAAACATATGAAAAATGGAAGGTATATAGCCACTGGTCACTTAGACAATCCTGTGGAGTCATGGTGTGGTACTGGATCACAAGGTTGGTTTGAACCACAAGGTCAGTGGTTCAAAACTCATCATCTGCTCCTTGGAAATCCTACACAGGGTCACTATGAATCGGAACTCACTTGACAATACTTAACAAGAAGATGGGGTGGTTCTACTCTGCCACATGAGGTCACAATGAGCTTAAAGTGACTTGACAGCACCCAACAACAAACACAACAACTTAGAACAGGCTACTAAGGAAGAGTGGAAGCCAAGCAAGTGTGGTTCTAGCTGGAAAGAATGCCAGGATTGATTAGTAATGTCTGCTATGGAAAAAGGATGAGAGTGTAGAGCTACGAATGACAAGGATTTGTTGAAGTATTGTATAACCAGAGTCCTGGTGTGGCACTGTGGGTTAATGCACTGGACTGCAAAGTCGGTTTGAGCCACAAGGTTGGCAGTTCAAGCTCACCTGCTGCTCCTTGGAAACCCAATGCAGGGTTGCTATAGGTCGGAACCGACTCTATGGCATTTAACAACAACAACAGCAGCCCTTAATATCCAAATGAATCCTTGATTCTCTAGCTCACAGACTTACCTTCAGAGACTTCTTTTCTTTATAAAAGCTGCGTTTCTGTTCCTCTTAATCTGATTACACTATTACATGTTTGCACTCATACATGTAAGCACTGTGTAGTGTACTAGAGGCTCTGTGTGTCTGAGATGGTAAGGACTAGATATTCAACTGAATGATTTGTAGGGCACTCATTGTTAAGTGCCATCTAACTCATGTTGTTGTTGTTGTTGAGTGCTGTCGAGTCAGTTCCAACTTATAGCAACCCTATGTAGGGTTTCCAAGGAGCAACTAGGGGGTTTGACTGCCAACCTGTGGTTCACAGTCCAGTGATGATCCCACAGCACCACACCAAGAGTGCTTCTGAATCATAATGATCCTGTATAGGGTTTCCAAGGAGCAGCTGGTGATTAAGAACCTCTGACCTTGAGGTTCAAATGACCTTTCGGTCAATCCAATGCTTATCCTACAGCACCACACCAAGACTCCTGGGCACTTATAGATGAGGAATTAATTTGAGGAATGTTATCCTTTACAAATGGGCTCTGGTAGCACAGTGGTTACAAGTCGGGCTGCTAATCTCACGGTCAGAAGTCTGAAACTACCAGCTGTTCTGCGGGACAAAGAAGAGGCTTTCTGCTCCTGTAAAGATTTATAGCCTCGAAAACCCTGTACAGGGTCGCTATGAGTCCGAACTGACTCCATGGCACACCACCTCCAAGACCACTTCCTTTACAAAATTCACTTTTATGTAAACCATATTTTTACAAATCCCATTCTTAAAACATATAACACACCCTTATAGAAAGAATTCTAATCACAAGGTAATGAATGGTTTACTGAAGGAAAGAATCAGTTTGTAAAGTGACTAATAAGCACATGTGTTTGGGACTGAGCCGAGGTAACAGGAAGCAGGAGTCCTGGGAAGAATAAGCTGATGGGGCAGTCCCTGGTGCTGCAAATGGTTAGCTAGCTCAGGTGTACCTGAAAGGTCAGAAGTTCAAGTGCACCCAGAGAAGCCTCATTAGAAAGGCCTGGTGATCTACTTCAAATACAAAAACAGAAAAACCCCCAGTCATTGAAAACCTTACGAAGTAACGCAGTTCTGTTCTCACACATGGAATTGTCTTGGCTGTAACTGGTGGCTTACAAACTAATGGAAGCCATGGTTCGCACATGTGGAATTCTGCAGTTAGGATGCCGAGGAAAGGAGGCTAGTGTTGCTGAGGGGCAAACCTTCCAGGGCCAGAGTGGATCAAAACCTTTGCTATTTATGCAAAGACTGGAAGAGCTACCAGAATCTCTGTTCTAGTTTTCTTTCACTTCTAGAAGGGATGGGGCTATCTTCCAGTTTTTCTTGCGGAAGACCTTGGAACTCTTTACTTTTCATACCATCACCTTTTTCTCAACCCCACCTGCCTTATGACTACTTTCTGGACTCTTACAATGGCCACCTGTCCTTTTGCAATGAGCTATGCTGTTGTTGTTAAGTGCCATTGAGTCAATTCCGACCCATAGTGACCCTGTATAGGGTTTCCAAGGAGCAGCTGGTAAGCTTGAACCACTGACCTTACAGTTCAAATGGCTTTGCAGTCTGATGCATTAGCCCACAGTGCCATACTTTATAAAGGTCTATTTTCTTCTTAGCCATTTTATGTTGCTGCTTTTCTTATTAGCCCAACTACATAAATACCCTTTTTTATATGGACTTTTTCATCATTGACAGAGAATAAATAAATACCTGTAGGATGGACCCTGGGCTGTTAACTGCAAAGTTGGCAGGAATAGGAGGAAGATATAGAATGTGTGGCTATTTGTCTCCATGAACAATCACACCCTTTGTGACGAGACCAGAAGAACTAGACTAGTGCCCAGTCACTATTACTGAATGATTTTATTGAAGATTCTTAAAATTTTTATGAATTACAGACTTTCT
This sequence comes from Chrysochloris asiatica, assembly GCF_000296735.1. Taxonomy (NCBI): domain Eukaryota; kingdom Metazoa; phylum Chordata; class Mammalia; order Afrosoricida; family Chrysochloridae; genus Chrysochloris; species Chrysochloris asiatica. Next base: position 3,707,128 of record NW_006408795.1, on the reverse strand, counting down.
GGAAGAATGGGGGGGGGGGAGTGGATGAACCTCTAACACTGAAATAATCTTTAAACCTTCAAAAACAAAAAAAATCTCCTGAAGTCATCTTAAAGCTGAATAATAGTTTGGCTTGCTGCTAAGTGCCGACAAGTTGGTTCTGACTCCTATCAACCCTGTACAGGGTTTCCGAAGGGCTCTGGGAAATTTGAATTGCTGACCTTGAGGTTCAAACCAACCTTGAAGTCCAGTGCTTATCCTATAGCATCACACCAGGATTTCTAATTATTTGGCTTCACTAGTAAAAAATTGTCTGCCTTAAAAGAAAATTATTTTCTTTTAAGAATGATCTCTATGTGATCAAACTCACAACAGCAAGTTGAAACATTGGATAGGAATTCAGGAGACACTGAGTTTATGATACTGGGGAGGATGAGAATGGTTTTACAATTCAAAGATTATGATCAGCGTCACTAAAGTACACACGTAGCAACTATAGAATTGCTGTGTGTTTTAGCTAGGTATATTCTCAACGACAAGAAAACAAACACAAGTTAGGGATAAAATCAACTAACTCTGTTGTTACTGCCGAGTTGGCCCATAGCAGCCACGTACACAATGGGATAAAGCACTGTCTGTTCCTGAATCATCGCCATGATGGGGGCGGCGGGATCAGACCAACCCTGGGGTTTTCATTGGCTGATTTTCAGAGAAAATAGTCAGGCTCTTCTTTCTATCTGTGTGAGACTGGAAGCTCTGCTGATACCTGGGGACCACCGTAGCAACACACAAACCTCCACTGGTGATGGTACAGGGGGTGCCCTGGCTGGGACTCGAACCAGCTCTCCCATGTAAGGTGAGAAACCCTAACACTGGGCCACCACAGCCTCTACAAACCCACTGCCATGGAGTAGATTCCAACTCACAGCAACCATATAGGATAGAGTGGGACTGCTCCCTAAGGTTTCCGAAACTGCAAATCCTTAGAGGAGCAGACAGCCCATCTTTCACCTACAGAATAGATGGTTGGTTTGAACTCCTGACATCATGGTTAGCAGCCCAATGCTTAATCTACAGTGGCACCAGGGCTCCTCTTTATTAAATGAATTAATTCCAACAATTTCAGCAAATACCTGTAGTGAAAAATGAGAAAATTATTTCATCTGCAAATATAAGAAAGGAAGACAAAGAGAGTAAAAAGATTTGTAAAAGTGGATAGAGGTGATGTTTGTGGGGGAGTGTAGTGGATGTGGCTGGATTGTACATGCAAAAATGGATGAATGGCAAATGCTTTGTTGTATAGTTGTGGTGCGGAGCTGTGGGTTAACGCGTTGGACTGCAAAGTCTGTTTGATCCAAAGGCCGGTGGTTCAAGCTCACCAGTTGCTCCTTGAAAACCCTATACAGGGTTGCTAAGGGTTGGAACTGACTCAATAACACTTAACAACAACATATATATATAATATATGTATATAATATATATATAAAAAATATATATATTGCTATAATTAAAAAAAAATAACAAGTATACTTTAAAATATATATATATTTCAGCCCTCCTATTTATTAGCTTAAGGAGCTCTGGTAGCATAGGGTTACGAATTGGGCTGCTAATCTCATGGTCAGCAGTTCTAAACTACCAGCTGTTTTGTGGGAGAAAGATGAGGCTTTCTGCTCCCGTAAACATATACAGCCTCGGAAACCCTGTGCAGGATCGCTATGAGTCAGAACCAACTCCATGGCACTTAACAACAACAACAACATTTATTAGCTGAAGTCCTGGTGTGGCGCTGTGGGTTAATGCACTGGACTGCAAAGTCACTTTGAACTGTAAGGTCAGTGGTTCAAGCTAACCAGCCGCTCCTCGGAAACCCTATACAGGGTCGCTATGGGTCGGAATCAACTTGATGACACAAAACAACAACAACAACAAAAAATTTATTAGCTGGGGCCCTGGTGTGGCAGTGCAGGATAATGCATTAGACCACAAGGTCAGCTTGAACCACAAGGTCGGCAGCTCAAATCTGCCAGCTGCTCCTCAGAAACCCTACACAGGGTTGCTATGAGTTGGAATTGATTCTATGGCACTTAACTACAACAACAAAACAATTTATTAGCTATGTGAACTTGGACAAATGATAAGCCTCTCTAAGCCTCAGGGGTTGTGCAGAGTCTGTGTCAAAACAAATCAAACTTTTGACATACTTACTACCAGGTACACAGTAAGAGGTCAATGAATGTGAACAATTGATGTTGCCAAGTGTAAACTTGCCCTCAAGATACTGTGGTTCTGTTGGCAAGTGAAGCATTGCATATGTGAAAGAATGCTGTTATTTGTTGTCGTTAAGTGCTCTCGAGTCACTTCTGACTCATAGCAACCGTGTATAGAGTTTCTGAGGACCGACTGGTGGGTTTGAACTACCAACCTTGCAGTACTGGGACCTAAGATCTAGAAAAGATGAAATAAACCATACATGAGAGGCACTGCAGTCCCTGGCTGGTGCAAATGTTGAAGCACTTGACTACTAGCCAAAAGGCTGGTGGTTTAAACCCATCCAGATGTACCTCAGAGACTGTAAAACACGGTGTTGCAGTTTTGCTCTGCACACATGGATCACCTTGAGACTGAATCAACTCAACAGCCACTCACTAAGGGAGGCGCTAAAGGTCTGTCACACATTAACAGTTTCGATTTTGGATAGAGAGGTAAGTAAGGAAGAATGAAAGTTTTGCAGTGCTATTAAAATTCTGTTGTTCTTCTCTATCCCACCACAAAATTCCGAATATTCTTTGTCCTTTTTGGCTTAAGAATAAGAAACCTAACACAGCATGGTAATGCAAGAAGATGGGACTGAACACAACTCTTGGATTCAATGAATTTTCTGTTATAATTCTAAGGGTAGAATAAGCTTATGCCTTGATACTTTAAGAAGTGGTTTGCATAATGTAAGGAAGAATTGAACAAGAGTTGTCCAAAGATGATATGAATCCTACAGTTGCTGAGATCCTGGTGAACAGAGGTCTCTTTACTTGGGCTGGATGGTCTTTTGGCAGATGGAGGAAACTGGAACATCCCATGGGATGTTCTCATACCAAAGCTTACAGTTGTACATCATAATTGCAACTTTCTGGTAGTGTGGTGGTTACGAGTTAGGCTGCCAACCTCAGTGTAAGCTGTTTGAAAGTACCAGCTGTTCTGCAGGAGGAAGATGAGGTTTTCTGCTCTCATAAAGATTTACAGTCTTGGAAACCTTAGGCAGAGTTGCTATGAGTTGGAACCGACTCCACGCCACACAGCCACCACCACCACTACCACCACCATTGCAAGGATTCAGTTTGATATGACTTTTTTCAATAGTGTTGAGACAGAGTTAAGTAGAAACAACATGGAATCATACAGACATGTTTCAAATCTTGGATCCATAGCTTACCGGTTTTAGTAAATTGTCTTTCAGCTACGCACTCACTTCATCTATAAGATGGGAATACTGATGCCTGCCTCTAATGTTAAAATGTTTATGAAGCAAGGGCAGTTAGTAGGTCTTCAATATGTCCTGGATTCCTTTCTTGACATTACCAGAAAAACCCTGCAAAGATTATTCCCAGGACAGAGAAAGGTGTATGTCCTGTCCTTTAGATCAAAAGAGTTAGAAGATGGCTGATTGGAAAGTTGAGAAGGAAAATGGGAGGCTATAAGGGATATAAAATATCTGGTATACAAGTGATTATGTTGACCTCTAGCCAACAAATCTATTTTTCACTCTTATGAACTACTAAATTAGAAAATGTTATCACTGTTAGTAATCTGAAATGGCTCAATAGTCATAAATTAGCATGCTGTTAAAGCTTGTTTACTTGTACTACTGGATATAAAGGCATTTCATTCTCATGGTTGTTATTACATTGAATGGAAGCTCTTTCTTCACATCTTTGTCCTCAACTAGACTCTCTTTGCAAAGAGTGTTGTTTATTTACGCCAGGTTCTAGGACACTTGGCATATGCAAACCATAACAATCAACACCCACTGCCATTGAGAAGACTCCCGCCCATAGTGACGCTGAAGGCTTCTGAGGCTGTAACTCTTCACAAGAGCAGAAAGACCCATTTTTTGCCCTCTAAGGAGCTCTGATAGCACAGTGTTTATGAGTTGGGCTGCTAATCTCACGGTCAGCAGTTCAAAACTACCAGCGATTCCACAGGAGAAAAATAAGGCTTTCTGCTCCCATAAAGATTTATAGCCACAGAAACCCTATAAAGGGTTGCTATGAGTCAGAACTGACTCCATGGCACATCACCACCACCACCAAGTGACTGATGGGTTTGAACTGCCAACCTTCTGGTTAGAAGTTCAATGCTTAACCTATAGCACCACCAGGGCTACTTAAGCAACATAGATAAAAAACCCACTGCCATCAAATTGGTTCTGACTTATAGCAGCCCTGAATAGGACATCTGAGGCTGTAAATCTATAAGGGACCACAGAGCCCCATGTTTCTTCCACAGAGAGGTTAGTGGATTTGAACTGCTAACTCTGTATTTAGCAGTCCAGTACTTATCCAACAACACCATCAGGCCTCCTTTAAGCAACACATATGAGGTGTTTATTATTATTGCTCAATTAATAAATGTGTACTCGTGTGGATACCCCATGACTCCCCTTTCCAAAATACATTCACATTTGGCTTTATAATGTCGTTTATGAAAGAGGGCTGAAAAATTAGGGACATGGAAAAAGAAAAAACCATTTGCCCTAGAGTTTGCTCTTATTAGCTAATGTTAACATCAGTTCCCAATCTCTTAGTATTAGTTTTGGTGATTCAAGGCTATGTTGAATGAAAAGAGATCAGCTTGGCCTTTAAAATATATTCTAGAGAGTATCATTTGAGCACCATATTTTGCTTTTATAAAATAAAACAAAACAGATAAGAGACATTTTGAATAAAACATTACAACTTAAATTATTTCATTCCCTTATATGAGATTTTGTAAAATAAAACTGAAGTGGCTAAAAAAAGTAAGAGTCTTTGAAACATTGAATTTTTATATATAAGACAAACTTAAGTTTTGAACAAATCTTAATTAAAACAAAGGACTAACACAATTCTGAACATTTGTCATACATCTTATAAACAAGTGCGAGTTGCCTTAACAGAATCCAAGGCATTGTTCATAATGGATTTATCAAGATTTTATTTTTAGACAGAAAACAAATGAATAAAATTCACCTGCCAGAAGTCTGCCACGGTTGCAGGAAGTGGCCCTTGAGTTGCGATGTACGCAGGGTTCCTTGGGTCATGATCCATCTGTAGCGAAAAGATTATAGTAACAAAGATTCATGAAAGAAATTAGTAAAAATACAAAGGAGTAAAATATAGGTGAGAAAGGAACTGAAAAAGGCAGCTAGTACACTAAACACTATCTGAACACACCAGCATCCACACCAGTTTTCACTGAGTTCCCCTGCCTCATGGGCACCCTATATGTATCACAGTAGAACTGTGCTCCGTAGGATTTTCAATAGATCTCCAGGCCTTTCATCTCACGTATCTTTGGGTGGGCTTGAACCACCAAGCTTTCAGTTAGTAGTGTGTTAAACATTTGTACCACCTAAGGACATATTAACATACTCATCTGCAAAAAAACAAAAACAAAACAACAACCCTCCAAATTGCTTCTCCTTTATTACCCAGCATGCACTCAAGTCAGATAGCTGAGCACTAGTAGGTCTAGGTCCTGAAACTCAGCTATCATATCTGAAATGCTTTTGTTACATTAAAATTGAGTTTATAGGAGCAACCCCAACAGAAATGAAGATCAGAAGCACACATAAACCAGATGTCAACAAACAAATTCACTAATATGAAAGACCATGTGTGCATGGTTATCTCAAGCCTCTGGCGGGATGGTAGAGATATAGGGAAGGAGGGCAGACCTGGCTTAACTGGGTCTTCCTAGCTCTGCCTTCCCCTCCCCAGCACAGGAAATATGCAAATGATTTCATAGCAACTCTGCTAGTGTTCCCAGGGTCAACTACCTCCACATCTCCACCATAAACTGTTCATGGTGTTTACAATCATGAACTTGTTTGTAATGACCTTAGGTGCTGAGCTGGCAGAGGTTAAAGGGTGGCTCTTCCCAGACAGAGGAAGGGCACCATTCATCCAGGCACCACAGACATACTCTTCAGTATCCTGGAAGAATTAACAACTGGCATCCTGCTGCCCAGAAAGAGTTAACTCATCTTGCAGGCTTGCAAAAGCTGAGTCCCTGGCAGTCCCTGTGAGTGGCAAGCACTTCACAAGCGATGCGTCCTTGTCTGTAAGTCTCTCATTTCCTATTCTGTTTCTACTGTGCCAAACAGGGGGATAAAAACAAACAAACTGAAAAGAATGAAGTTGTGGTGTGTGTGGATAAGCTGATTTGTCCAAATGCATCCTGCTAGCCTCAGTAGGGGAAGTGGGGCTTTAAAGACCATTTAATTCAAAGACTGACCAAATAGAGCTAAAAAAAAAAAAAAAAAAAAAAATCTGAGAAACAAACCTTTGAGAAGCACAATGTTAAAGGGTACAGATGGATAGGGTGTCATTCTACCCCCTAAATCACAAGGATAGGAAGACACTTGGCTAAGATCTGTACTATAAGAACTGAAAGGATGGTGGTTCAAACCCACCAGCTGCTCCTCTGAAACTTAACAACACCAGGCAAGACGTCAGCTAAGATTTCTTCATTGCTCTAATTCCAACATTACTGAGCATCTTCTCGCCACATACCTTCCCACACCCCCAAACCATCACAGAAGATATTCAGGCTGGTGACAAGCAAACACAGTGGCGTTAGACTTACACAGACCTTTAGAATGACAGCCTTGGAAAGCGTAGAGAACAAATCTGCTTTGTTCTATAGGGTCACTGAAAGCCAGAATCTACTCGAGGGCTGGGAGTTTGCTTTGGGGTTAGTTTATCTTTTTACATCCAGAACTAGAATATACTTTTTGATAGCAGGTTTGGCATAAAAGATTTAAAATATTCTGTATTTAAGAATAATTACTAAGAATGCATTTCTTAATACAGTGAAAAATGGTAACGTTTCAACCATATATAATTCTGAACTGACACATGAAGGACTCTAGTTGTACATTTCCATGTCACCTTAAAACACTGCCTTGCATCTACATTTGAAGAAGAATCAACGCGCAGCATGCTTTCTGTAATAGTAATCTCGAGAAACTGTGCATAGCCTATCAACACTTTCTGCGATGATGGTTGTCAGCATAAAAGAATGCACCGAGTGCACCTTATAATTATGTACACTATAAAAGAGGGAAAGAGCATAAAAGAACAGATGTAAGTTATGCTAACAGAACAACAATGTGATGTTCGTTGTGGGATGCAGGGGGCGAGAACAAAGCTTCCCGTGCATCTAAGATAGTGATTCGTAATTAAAACTGGACCTCGTTTTGAAATTCACCACAACACACACACAATACAGGTAAAATTACGTTAGTCTCACAGAAAGCCCCAATTATAATGCTTCAGTAGAATAACACTTAAGCACAAATAAGGGGTTTTGATTTTTTTTAATGTGTGCTTATTGGGGGTGACAGCTATTTACAGAGACCCTCACCTCTTCCCAGCAAATAGATGTGCATTGAAGTATAAACCCCATCTCCTTTCCAAATGTGTGTGTGGTGTGTGTGTGTGTGTGTGTGTGTGTGTGGGTGTTGTTTGATTTTGTTTTGTCTTTGGCCAAAAGCAAGTGGGTAGCACATTTTAAAATTGTGAGTATGCTCGAACTAGCATATTTAGTTGCTTTCAAAATGAGAAAGATGTGATTAAAAGTAAAAACTCTGGGCAGGGTTTCGGGAGGATACATAAGGTAGGTTTTATGAAAGGTCTTACTTGTTATGGTATTTTAAATTACCTGAGGCCTCGCTTGTTCAAACGCTCAACACAGATCAGAAAGCCAGCAGTGTTGTGAGGAAGAGGATAAAGTAAGGCTCAAATACACTCAAACTTCAGGAACTTAGGACTTGACCCCATTGGCCTTTCCCTACTGCTGTCACAGAACTGCTCTCTGTGTAGCACTGTGGTACAGTGAACTGGATTGTAAGGTCAGTTTGAACCACAAGGTTGGCAGTTCAAACTCACCAGCCACTCCTATCCAGGGTCACGATGAGTCAGAACCGACTCGACAGCACTTAACAACAACAAATATCACAAGATGACAGAGAGATGAGATGTGTTACCAGCCTACAATCATTCAAACCATAGTTACAATTACTTAATTCCCTGCATATTCTGGTGACTAGAAAATAATTATGGACAGAAGCCCTTCTTACTTGTAGAAAATATAATGCCTTTAGAGGAGTCAAAAGAAGGCAAATTAATGAACAGAAGTTTTATTAAATTTAAGACTTCCAAGGAAGCAAAAGTATACTTAGAGGAAATCATGTAAGTTTCCACTAACACTATTCATCATGGAGACATTTGATTGACAACTACAGCATGGTATATGTGTGTCTTCATCTTTCTTCCCTAAACTAATTGGTTGCCATTAAGTTCATTCAATTCATGGCAACCACATGAGTTTTGCTGACGATTGTGTCACTGTAGAACTGTGCTTCATAAGGTTTTCAATGGCTGCCTTTCCAGAAGAACATCTCCAGGGCTTTCTTCCAAGGCATCTCTAGGTGGTCTCAAACCTCCAACTTCTAAGTAAGCAACCAAGTGGGAAAGCAGGTCTGTTCCAGCTTCTTCTGATTCTCATGTTTAATTGTTCCCACCATCATTCTCATTTATTTCCTTGTAATATGTTTTTTTTTTTTTTTTTTTGGTTCTACAATTATTTATTTTTTCTTAAATGTTTTATTGTGAATTATGTGATAGTTTACATGGGAGAACATTAATTTTACATTCATTCTATCGTATATCATCTCATTGCCATGGTTACAATCCCCTTCATGCATCATCAACCAACCAAAGGGTATACCCTGCAATCCTGCCCTCCGTACCTCCCTCCTTGTAATATACTTTTTATTTGTCTGAATGTTATACAAACATGTATATAAACTACATGAGGGTGGAAAAAAATCCCTCAATTTCTCTGTGCCTCAGTCTCAGAATCTGTGAAATGGTGGTTGGCAAAGCAAGTCAGGGATGTTGGACAACACGTTAAGGGCTATTTTGGCTCAGAGATTCTGTGGGAACGTAGATGTGTGGACTCATATGTGCATCTGTACATCTTAATTTTTTTGGTCAGTTATACTGAAATCATCAGTCAAAACCTATAAATGTGTTAATTTAAAAAGTCACGCTGTCAGATAGGGTGAGGCTGGTTAGAACTGAATCTCTATTTTCACTTCCGTACTGTTTAAGATGAAAGGAGTCTGCTTGTATAAGCACGTAGCTTATATGTTTCTCCTAGCACTAAGGGGCTGAGGTATCTGAGGAGGAAGAGGGGTGCCACCACTGCACATCTGCCCCCACCATGGCTGTCTCTGCATTAACACTGTGCGCTGGCAGACACGTCTGCATCACAGAGAATCAACCGTTACTCACTGCTTTGTGATTTCATACAAAATGAGGATCAAAGTTCATCACGACCCAAGTATAATTAGCTAGTGTCCTTTTGCTTTTACTATGATTTTTTTTTTTTTTCATTTCAGAAATAGAAAAGCCATTTGCTTCTGTTGAATCTATTCATTTTGCGACAGACATACTCATAAAGAGAACACCACATGACAGAGGACGCAAGTATTTGTTGTTATTGTTGTTATGGTTTTAATTTCGTAATTTGCCTTCAGCTATAAAAAGCTAACTATTAAGTAAGCTTCAGTGATTGGTTTCATCTTGAGCTCCACTAATCTGCATTAAAAAGTAACAATACTCCAGACAAAGATGATTTTATTAATAAGTATTCAACATCACAAGACTATGGGACTGATAATCTGATGCGTTGAATGCCAAGCTGTCTGGTTACAGTGGTGCTGAACTATGAGGCAGATCCTTTCCAAGTGAACCACTGCCCACCAGGTGCTGTGACTCAGAGGACACAGGCTCAGGTGTGATCTGGGCCAACCAGTGTGGGCGGCATAGGGGAGGAGGGGCATCACACTTCTTATTCTTGAATCTTACACATGGAGTGAACATGTGTTTGTAGTTCTGTATTTCCCTCTACCCACCCTTACACCTGCCTTTTCTAACATTTAAACCAAATTTTACAAAACATTTTCTTAAAAGCAAGGAAAGATCATGTCTCAGGTTTCAAAAGTGACTTTTTCAGACACCAAGTTTTAATAAAGGATTTTATATATATATATATATAAATAATAACTGTAGGGGAGCACAGTGACTCCATAGGGTAAGCACTAGGCTTTGAATCACAGGGTTGGTGGTTCGAATCCACCAGCTGTTCTGTGGGAGAAAGGCTTCTGCTCCCACAAAGATTTAACAATTCTCAGAAACCCTATACAAGGTCCCCATGAGTCGGAACCAACTCCATGGCACTTCACAACAATAACCACTTTAAGAATTAATGGGTGACAGACTTACTGTCAACTTGCATTGTTTTCATATTTTATTTTTGTAAATTGCGATTTAAATAAATAAAACCGTGAATGTAAACCCTAATTATGTACATGTGTATGCCTGCGTATAAATATATTCTGAGAATAAAAAATTGGTTCCCATATTTGGACAGTTTCTTATGATTATCAGGATATTTGACGTATCACCTTTTTCTGAGGAGTATATTCATCCTGGTTTCAAACCAAATACACTGCCTTCCAGTCAAATTCCAATTCATGTCAACCCTACAGGACAGAATAGAATTGCTCTTTAGGATTTCTGAGATTGTAAATCTTTACTGGAACAGATAGCCTCATCTTTCTCCCGCAGAGCAGCTGGTGGGTTCGAGCTGTCGACCTTTTGGATAGCAGTTGAGCATTTAACCACTGAATCACCAGGTCACCTCTTGTCCCCATTTAAATGAGTTCAATGCATTTCCACTGAAAACTTAAAGCATTTTTTTCCTTCTTCAATAAACAGTAGAACGAAGATGTAAGTTTATTGCTAAGCATCATTATGAATTTTAGAATATTCCTGGTAATAAAGCTTGTACACTGTGTTTGAGCAAACTGTCACATTAATAACAGTCCTCAGTCTGGGGTCTTCCATAATCACCAAGCTGGGCTTTTAAATGCAGCTGATGGGTTTCTCTCTCTCACACTCTCCCAGGGAAAACAGAATTTCCCAGTTATCTTCCTGACCTCTGATTTCAAAGCAAAGATTGCACATTATTTACTACTGGATGCTTTCCCTGAAATTTAATGAGGACTAAGTACAAATATGACAGATGCAATTATCATAGGTTTTATTCTGCACAGTCAGGGTCTTCTTGTGTTATAATTACAAGCTTTTCATTCAACTACTGCTAGTAAGGTTATCATTGTACTTTCAGTGATTTCAGAAAGAAGAGACACTATCGATTTCTTCTAGTCCTTTCTTACAACTCAAACTCGAAAAAAATGATTACAGTATGAAATAGAAGAAAATACAAAATGCTACAGTCTAATTACTTCTTTTTCCTAACATCACCTTCTGACTCAAGTCCCTGATCCATGGAGGTCTAGCGAGGTCATGCTGAATTTCTACTGCTGCTGTTGCGTGCTGTGGAGTTGGTTCCGACTCATAGCGACCCTGTACAGGGTTTCTGAGGCTGTAAATCTTTATGGGAGCAGAAAGCCTCACCTTTCTCCCGCGGAACAGTTGGTTGTTTGGAACTGCTGACCTTGCGGTTCACAGCCCTATTTGTAACCACTACACAACCAGTGCTCCTTGAATTTCTACTAGTAAAATAAAAAGCTGAGAATCGTCGGAAGTACAAGAATTCATGTCACACGCACACACACCCTCTAATGCTTGCATATGCGCGCAAGAGTTTAAAAGCTGTTGGATAGTTTTTAGGGATCATACAGTTTCTGCACCAAGTACCGCTGTTCATATTAAGACTTAGCTTAGCCTGAAAACAGTCAGAGATGTGTAAGCTGGAACCCATAAAGTATGGGAGACTTGGGAATTTTCTCCTTTTACACTTGAAAAGGATTGTTTTATTCTCCATTCTCATCTTATGGTTCATTCTAGAAGCAAGAGAACCCCAGCAGGAAGAAAACACCTTCTTGCTACCCCCTACACACACCAGAACTCTTTAGTTGACATCATTAATCCACCAAATCCAGGCCCTTATAAAATCCAACTTCAGGAGTAATGATGCCATGCACATAAATTGAGAGATTAGGAAATCACTGAGGCTTTGGTTTTGATTTTTATAATTAGAATGGAAAGAAAAATACTCAACCCATCACACTGAAGTTTAGAAAGGCTAAATTAATGGCTCCAAGTGAGAGCATCTGAAACCCAAGAGAAAACAGATCTTTTAAAGTCTACCTCTTGAAATGAAAGCCCTGGCTCATTCCATTCTTTCTTTAAAACACAGATTAAAATCTAGTCTCCTGTAAATGTAGACTAAGTGCCATAGGCCAACTCTTCGCTTCTCATTCACTTTTTCAAAGCCAAGCGTGCTTTCATTGTGTGGAGCTGTGATGTTTCCAGAAATGTGATTTGACCCATGGTTATGTTGAAGATTCAATAAGAAGCGAGATACAATGGACACATGGACATGTATAGAATCAAATAGCCTCAGGAGCTTCTGTTTATCATCAGATGGGTGGGAGCTGTAACATAAAGCCTAGTACGAAAGCAATCAAACAGGAGAGTCAGTACACTCCGTGGTGCACATGATGAGTCTGGAGACCACCCACTGTTTCTCAGGAACCATAACCTTCCTTTAGATTCATGACACCAGTGATACATCTTCCAGGGGCAATATTTGATGAAAAGTACATTTGAAATTGTAGTGAGATGTCTTGATGCTTCCTAGACCAAATTAGGGAAAGACCACTTCGATGAGGTGGTTTCTGCAACCAAAACTCCTCATATACACATATTCAATCCCTACTTTTTCTCTGTTATTGGGCTAAAACGCTATTAATCCAGCTCTCTTAAAAATCCTTTCTTTGAACAGTTTCTATCACTCTCTCTGCTCTTAAACCATCACGGTAACTTAATGTTGAGAAGTCAGTTTGAGTCATAACTTAGATCTGACTCTTCTACCTCTCTACCACTTGTGTTTCATTTCTCTTCTTTGTTCAGCCTTCAGTGGGCTCCTGGTTTTCCCTCGTTCAGCCCTGTCTGCTACCCCTGAGATTCAGGGCAGAGGAAGAATACTCATGTGGTGCACAGGAGAACGGGGAACTGACAGGACAAGAGCCACAACAGGAGTGGGCTGGTGAGGAACTCTCTGGAAGACAGACACACTGCCTATCCACAGGGGTCTCACATCAAGTGGGTTGGAAGAAGCTGCTATGCCAATTTTTCCAGAAATAGAAAATCTTTCACATCTCTTGCATTCCTCTAACTTGTCAGTTCCCTGAGTGAGGAAACAACACGACACATTCTCTCTCATTTTTTAAAGAAAGGGTTCCACCCACTGGTATAACCTGAAGGGAGCTAACCTATAATTCTGAATCTACCTTTGTGTCCTCAATTGTTTAAAAAACAATCCAGTTTGGCTTTTTCTCATCTTCCCTGAAAAACTAGAGGGATAAGTCACTGCATAAAAGAAAATACAGCTAATTAAGAATTCTTCTGAAAAGTCATCAGTTCTTAGTGGCAAATGATCAAGTTGCTGGGCATTCTACACATCACTAGACTTATCACACCACTGCCACCCTGCTTAATAAAACATCTGCCACCTGGTACGAGAGGTCCAGGCAGGAACACCCAAGAAGTCAGGCGGAGGGATGGAGAGCCAGACTTGAGATTAATTACCAGCATACTACCTAGAGCAGGGGTGGGGAACGGCTGGCCTGCAGGCTGGATAAGGCCAGAGAAATAAAAATCATTTGGTCTGGCCCTGCCAAGGCAACCTCAGTTCCAGCCATCACATTAGGGGTGAATTAATGAACAGTTTGACCAAATACAGCAGGCTGTTTTCAGTTGATAATTCTTTATGAACCATGAATGATGTAATAAACATCCAAACAGTTTTTGACAGAAAAAAGGTTCCCAACCCCTGACCTACATCATGTATTCCTGGTGTGGCACAGTACGATCAGCACTGGACTGTGAACCACAAGGTCGGTGGTTCAAATCCACCATCTGCTTCTTGGAAATCTTATAAAGGATCACTGAGTCGGAACTGAATGAACAGCACTTCACAGCACAACACCACCTAGATCATGGCACAGACTTGCTTTCCTCTTAAAAACTTTTCTTGGAATGTGGCTCTTTCATGCTGAGATACAAACCAAGAGCTGACTCTGGGCTCCGGCTGTATACTTACAATGGGGCTGGCGTTGATGTAGTCAGATTTGCTGTGGCTGTTTTCGGATTTCAGCAGGATCCTGGAGTGATCATCTGCAAGCAATCCCAAGAACAAGCAGTTAGATTTCTACACAGCCCTTGGTCTACATCTACTTAGTGAGTATGCTATGTTACTAGAATATTCTTCAGTGCCCTTCTCAGGCTGTAAAATGTCATTCCAATGCTCTCTTCTTTGGATTCTCCTGTAACTCTGCTGTGACTTCTTATCAATGTACTCTTTATCCATTCTGTCCTCCATTTACAACCCTTTAGTATGGTGCCTAAGGAGCTCTGGTAGCGTAGTGGTTATGAATCGGGCTGCGAACCTTAAGGTCAGCGGTTCGAAACTACCAGCTGCTCCGCGGGAGAAAGATGAGGCTTTCTACTCCCGTAAAGATTTACACCCTCGGAAACCCTATACAGGGTCGCTATGGGTCGGAACCGACTCGATGGCACATAACAACAACAACAACAGTATGGTGCCTTAGGACAAGAACTCGACCTCAAGGTTGGTTTGCGCCGCTAGGTTAACAGTTCAAACTTACCAGCTGCTCCTCAGACAAACCCTACACAGGGGTGCTATGAGTTGGAACTGACTCGATGGCACTTAACAACAACAACAACAACAACATAAACAGTGTAAACACAGGGAGTTTGGGGCAGAGGCAAGAACTCAACATTTCTACATGGTAGAATTTCAAAAGTATTATTCAAATTTCAAATACTAAGATTAGGTGTTCCTCTGTGATACTTTATGTGTAACATATGAAATACATAAATATATACACTATATGTATATTTATACCAAGTAGAGAGATTTGGTAACATGCTATAAATAAATATGAATATTACACTATGGGTCAATATTTACAGTATAAAGTTTTATAATCTAAAAATGGAATCCTTTTTAGGGTGTAAACAGTTAAGTACTCAACCACTGGCCCAAAGTTTAGTTTAGATTGGACACCATCAATCTTATTAAAAAATTAATATTTGCAGACACAAAGAGAAGCGATACATCAGGCTGTGTGAAATTGTTAGATACAGCATGACAAATATTGTTTGATCTCACTTACTATGAAATAGCTATCGTAAACAAAGGCATATGGACAACAGTTTTCAAGTGGTTTCCGGAGGCGAGGGGAGGGAGAAACGTGGAGTTACTGCTTCAGGGATACTCTTTCTGCTTGGGATAATAAAATATATTTTGAAATTGGATAGTGTTATAGAGTGTACAACATGCTGAATGTAATTATTTCAGTAATTAATGTTGTGGAATTGTACACTTAAATTTATTAACCTGGCAAGACTTTGTTTTATATATATATCTTACAACAATGAAATTGTTCACTGGGAACAAGAAAGGTAAGAAATACCTACAGCCAGAGAAAACAGTGTATTTATATGTAGATACATTATATGCATCTAAATGTCGTGGCAATGTTCTGAAGGTATTTATGATTATCACTGCCAAATCATTCCACCAGCTTTTATTTGCAGTATGAATAAAGATACACAAATCCTATGGTGGAATGGCTTTGGACTCCAGCAAACTTAATTCTTAAAGAGAATGACAAATTGGCAGTGGCAGGAAGTAGAAATAAAATTTACCAGAAAAATTGGTCAACTCTGACATCCTGACCCCTTAGAAAACACAACCACACACACAAAATGAAGCTCAAGAATCTCAATTTCACAGTGTGATGCCACATGGACACATCAAAGCGAGAGACATATATTTGACTCGGAAGTAGGTACCCTTGTCTAAAGGGGTGCACTGGGCCTATTATTTCCACTTGCATGAAATTGTGGAATGAAAGAGTAAGACTTCTAGCTGCTTCCAGAGGGGCTCCAGGAACCCTGCGCCTCATTATAAATATTTTCAACACCGATAACTTTGGGCACTTGTGATAGTGGCAACCAGGGACTGCTCCTGATTGTCTGAAAAGCCTTTACAAAGAGCAGGGTCACCCGCTAAAGAAAGGGAAACCAGGGGATGAGGAAGCAGAATTACAGCTAGCAAATTCCTGACTTCAGGAGTTGCATGTTTTGAATGTGTTAAATGCAGCCAGAAACAAGCCATCCCTCCTTGTGGGCTGAATAGGCACTTAGAGAAAGGCCAGGCTTTTGAGAGCTGCCTGCTTGGTGGGTCTCATCACAAAGGACCTGTGAGGCATTGCTTTGAATGCAATAAATAGTACTGAGATGGTGGCATCAGCAGGACCTTCTGATTGGAAATTTAGGAAAATGGTTTACAAGTCTGAGAAGTCTTACTGAAATAAAAACGCAACTTTAGGACATGGTATTCTGAGTGTGGCGCTCTGGGTTAATGCGCCAGACTGCTGAGCTGTTTGAACTGCAGTGTCGGTGGTTCAAGCTCACCAGCTGCTCCTTGGAATCCCTATACAAGGTCACTATGAGTTGAAACTGACTCAACAGCACTTAACAACAACAACAACAGTTCTGAGTGTAGATAGGGACAAACTGCCCGGTGCACCTGAACCTGAGTTTGTGCTATTGATTTTAACCTGTTGGGAAGTCCATAGAATCGCTAAAGTATCTCTTCTTTGAGAAGTATTTTATAAGTTGTATTTGTTTCCACTTCTGTTGTCCTTTTAAAGATGGGATGGTAACCCTTGGATGATACGAATGCTAATGTGCTTGATGGATAACTGGAAAGTTGGCGGTTGGAGTCTGTCCAGAGGCACCTCATAAGAAAGGCTTGTTGATCTTCTTCTAAAAATTCAGTCATTGAAACTGTATGTAGTATCGTTCTATTCTAACACATATGGGATCACCCTGAGTATAAATCAACTCAAGAGCAGTTAGCTTGGTTTGAGTCTAGGACAGAATTTCAAAAACTTTGGAGTTCTCCTATCTCGGTACTCTGCATTTGTTTGATTATAAAGTTCACATCAAAGGTGCATTGTAGCCCTTGTGCGCCAAGCTTCCGAGGCTGCCTGACACCCGACTGTCACCATGAAGTTCAACCCCTTCGTGACCTCAGACTGCAGTAAGAACCGCAACTGCCACTTCAATGCTCCCTGGCACGTGCGCTGGAAGATCATGTCATCCCCGTTGTCCAAGGAGCTGCTGGCAGCAGTATAATGTGGGCTCCATGCCCATCCTCAAGGACGACGAGGTCCAGGTGGTTAGAGGACAATACAAAGGTCAGCATATTGGCAAGGTAGTCCAGGTGTACAGAAAGAAGTATGTCATCTACATCGAGAGGGTGCAGCATGAGAAGGCTAATGGGACAACTGTCCATGTGGGCATTCACCTGAGCAAGGTGGTTATCACCAGACTCAAACTGGACAAAGATGGGAGAAAAAATTCTTGACCACAAAGCCAAATCTCTACAAGTTGGAAAAGACAAAGGCAAATCCAAGGAAGAACTTACTGAGAAAATGCAAGAATGAATACAACCTGTCATGGAAGCACAGGTTAACCCTAGATTTCTAGCCTAGTATGTGTTCCTTGGAAACTCTTCCAGATGACCTTGGACTATTTCATTTCCATCTTATTCTGTTATTGATGTATGGCTCTGTAAATCTTTCTTTGCAGCTTTGATTACCAATATTATGAATAAAAATTGAAAATGTTTCCTAAAAAAAAGAAAAGGTACATAGTATTTAATAATGGGCTACTTTGAAGCTTGATTTGAAATAACTAGAGATACCCTGGAAGGGTCAGAGTTAGGGAAGGAGTAATCATGAAACAGGTGGAGAAGATTCTCATTCTCTTGGACACTTTTTTTTCTTACATTTTTAAAATATGAATTGAGGAATGGTTTACAGAGCAGGTCCAGCTTCCATTGCACAATTCACCTCACTGACTGCAACCTCCACAATGCATCTACGTCTTCCCTGTGGATCCTGTTTGCAATCCTCTCTTCTGAACTTTGTCCTTGGGATAATGCTGCCCTTTTGATCTCATGTGGTTGATTCTTTAAAAGCGTGTATACCTCCATATTGTTATTATTCTCCTTATAGCCCTACCTGTCTATTGTTTGACTGAAAACTGAGTCATGATGGTGACGTCATTTTCAAACCTGAAGAGTGACTAAAGGCCGTAGACTCAGGGGTCCCACCAGTCTGGTCTTTGATATGTTTTTGAGTTTTGTTCCACAATTTTTGCTCATTCTATCCCAGATCTTCTAGCATGATCCCTTACAGAGCACCTGGCACCATCTAGTTCTGGTGGAGACTGAAGTTCACACACTCCATTAGTCCAACTGGACTAATTGTTTCCACATATCTTTGAATTTCTTCGCTTTTCTTTCTTCCAGAAAGGAGAGACCAGTAGTTGCACCTGAGATGGCTGCTCACAAACTTTTAAAAGCTCAGTTGCTACTCACCACAGTAGGATGTAGAAATTGTCTATGTGAACTAGGCTATGGTAATTGCCCTTGGTGCTGGACAAATCTCATAATTATTTTGTGTATTTCATATATTCAGTAGATAGAAGCACAGGGTTAAATCCCCGCGTTGCCACTTACTGTTATTACCATTGACCACTGAGTTGACTCTGACAATTGCCTACCTTGTGTGTTATTGTTGTTGTTGTTAACTGCCGCTGAGTCGTTTCCGACTCATAGCAGCCATGTATAGTTTCCAAGGAGCGGCTAGTCAGTTTGAACTGCTGACCTTGCGGTTCAAACTGACTCTGTGGTCCAATGCTTATCCTACAGTACCACACCAGGACTGTCTCTCTCTATATCCTTCACTGTAATGCCTGGCATATGACAAGGAATTTAGAATCAAGTTTAAGATGATCGATGGACATATACTTTACTGAGTAAAATTTACTTGAATTGGTAAAACTTATTCATGGTACATTCTGTTGTTAGTAAGTTTAAAATGATGTTTATCAATACTAACTGAAGAAACAGTTTCAGAATTCTTCCTGATAATTCCTAGGACAAAGAATTCTTGAAAGAGTCAAACTACAGCGCTTTGCAGAGCACTGAAACTTGGTCACAAACTGATTCATCCTAATATGTGTCATAACCAAGAGTCCTCTCATGTTCCATGCAAACACATATAAGGAAGTAAGTGCTTGGAGGCTTTCTTTACCCTATTAAAATGGATTATCCTATAACATGGATTCCCTCAGAAGAGTATTTTCTTGTACTTTTTGGTTATGTTATTCACATTAAGTTAACTGGTGTATTGTTGTAAGTACCAATGAGCCAGTTCTGACTCATAGCAACCCTGTATATGGTTTCTGAGGGGCAGCTGGTGGGTTTGAATCACCATCCTTGTGATAAGCGCTTATCTGTTAGTCCAGTCCTTATCGTACAGTGCTATACCAGGCACCATACTTATGGGAAATAATCTTATCACTAGTGTAGGAATTCCCCAGTGCTGCAGACTTGAAATATGAATGAAGGCAGCTGTAGGAGTCATTGGTTAGCATTGCTCCTTGATGAGGGAATGTCTTCATCCAAGTGCCCAATGTTCTTTTGGGGCTCTCCAGCTGTCTCGATTTTCTGTTAAGATTCAGATGAAATCATTTGAACTGGCAGGATGTCGTACTTTTATTTTACTTTGATGATGTTGCTAGTGGACATGTGGAGTGAGTCAGGTGATAGGTAGTCCAGTTCTTTGTTCCTTTGAATGTCAAAACCTTGAGTCTTCAATGGGGACTGATGTTCAACACATGGCTAGCTACACCCAGGGTATCTTTTACTCGACTGGTAGATGAAAAATGGAGTAAGTGACTGTAAGTTCCTTTCCCAATTTCACGTGGTCCATTGATGGCATAATATATTACAAACACGTAGTCTGAAATTGTCATGACTGTAATACTATAGACTCCTGGCATGGCGCTATAGGATCAGCACTAGACTGCGAACCACAGAACCATAGTTCAAACACACCAGCTGCTTCTCAGAAACTCCTTTTACGGGTTCGCTATGGGTTGTAACCAACTCTATGGCGCTTAAAAACAACAAGGCTACTTTAGTAAATTCAGCCAATTACACATGAAAATGACTTTATTTATTTGGACTTGTCATAGTTTAGGCAAAGCAATAAATTACTGCATCATATTTGTTTCAAGACTGAGACACTAAACAGACTTTGAATTTCTTTGCAGATCTGGGATTTAGAAGACAAGCCACCAGTGAGACTGTAAAGCAAACTTACTCTGAAGAGATAAGTCCTTTTTTCAAGGGAAGTAGCTCATACTTCTTCCCATAAACTTTTGGCCACATTCAGAGAGAAGTCCTGGGAGAAAACCTCTAACCCCTGGAGTGATAGGAGCATCTTTGTTATTCATGGTGGGCATCCTGGCACAGCTGCTAATGAAATAACCTGACTGGTGGGCATCTTAGGCCACAAGAGATCAGCCCAACGTTCTGGGGGTAGGGTTAGGCTGAAGACTGAATTCAGTCAAGTAGACAATAGATCAATCGATTCTGTGTACTTAATGAAGCTCCAATAAAATCTATGGAAACCGAAGTTCACAGCACCTTCACAGGCTGGCAATACTTCATGCGTCTTGTCACACATTAATCCAGAAAGGACAGTACATCGCTTAATGGCTGTTTGTGTTTGGCACCATCCCAGACTTTGCATCCCAGACTCTGTCTTTTCTTTTGGCTGATTTTCTGCATTCTTTCCGGAAATTAACATAAACGTTAAGTACAATAGGAATAGGCTTCAGTAGCTTATGAGTCCTTCTAGCAAATGACTGAAACAGAAGGTGGGTTGGCAAAACCCCTGAACTTGCAGTGTTCTCTAATAATATAGTTGGATACTAACAACTTATGGATCTTGTTCAAAAGTCATGGGCAAAAAATTATTTGAGAATACACTTTACCAATAAAATTAAATAGAACAAAGAATGTATGAGAATACACTTTACCAATAAAATTAATTTTATAAAATACAAAAACAAAAACAAAAAAAGCCATGGGCAGTCTTCGCTGTCCGGAACTGAGCCTTCAGATTTTGGAGTCTGGCTAACTCTATTGTTGTTAACTGTCATTGTGTGGCTTCTCTATAGATAGTACGTAACTAACTAAATAAAAATGTTCTGTTTCTAATTATTTTAGGAACTCTTAGCTCAAACTATAAAGATTATCCAACATTTAAGAAGAAAAGTCATTAAAAGTTCTGTTCAGGGCCTCCTTAGGTGACAATGTAATGCTGCATTTGGGCAAACTGGAACAGGCTGAGATGACACATTCAGAATGCCTTCCTACATTCAAAGATAGTTATCGGCAAGACCAACTGAAGCCTGTGACTTCTCACTGCCCAGGAAGCACACTTCCCACTGATGAGTTATTGTTGGTAAGTGACGTCGAGTCAATTCCGACCCATAAGGACCATGTATAGGGTTTCCAAGGAGCAGCTGGTGAGCTTAAACTGCAGACCTTGCAGTTCAAATGACTTTAGAGTCTGGCGCGTTAACCCACAGCGCCACAGTCAAAAAAAAAAGGAGGGCCATGCTTCTCCTCTCACAGAGCAGTTGTAAGGCTCCATCTTGTATCTAGTTTCTTAAATTGTTTTCCCAGAATCATCTTCCTATCCGGAAAACAGAAGTCCCAAGATATATTGCCAGCTTTTGTGGCAGCGCAGGGATGCTCTAAGGAAGAGGTTAGATCATAGTAGGATGACCACCCTTGACCTACTGCCACCACTGCCATCAACTTGATTCCAACTCACGACGAACCTATAGGACCCACAGGGTTTTTGACACTGTAAATCTTTATGGAAGTACACTGCCTCATCTTTCTCTGGCAGAGCAGCTTGTGGGTTCAAAGCACCAACCTTAACCCACTGGACCACCAGGACTCCTTTTACTATCCTTTAGGCAAGTCCTGTGTGGTGCTATAGGATAAGCACTGAACTGATAGGCACAAGATCAGTGGTTCAAACCTACCAGCCACTACTTGGAAACACATAGTTGCTATGAGTCAGAACTGACTTGACAGCACATAACAACAAGCAATACTAACTGCACATGGATCTCACTACCATGGATCTATACAGAAAAGGACATGTGTGCTGAGCAGAGTGGAAAAAGGAAACCAGGTTCAAACATTCTCAGATTTCTATGGCCTGGCAGAAGCCAGCAGAAGCCGTTAAAATGTCATGAACATGTAAGAGGTCAGGTGACTTCTGTTCTACTCTTGCTTTCCTCTACTTACTCATCTGCTCTTTATACTGTTATTTAACTTGAAGTAGATTTTATTATCCTCAACTCCTTCCTAAATGAAGGAGTTGAGGTAGATGATCTAAAAGGGGCTATCAGCTATAAAAATTCAGATTCTAGGAGCAAATCATCAAATAGACAGGAGGCATCATGCAAAAAGTTGCCTTCTGAGCAAAGGTAACATGCAGGTTGGGCAAGGAGAGGTTAGCACTGTTAGGAACTGCAAACTGCGCCCTCAAGGTGAGGAATGGCCACGGGCCTTTTGAAAACAGCAACTATTTGGGTATTAATCTTATAGTCATGTTAGTGCAGAGAGGTAACATCAAGACTGTCATCTTCAAATGCAGAGGGAAAATGATGAATGGAGCGGAGTATGGTAATGTTTGCTTTCAGTAATTTTGTTGCACACACATATGAACAATTTTGCATAATACGAACATAGACAGCAACCAAGCAAAACCATGCCATCTGCATCATTCTACTGAGAGACCATCAATCAATACACATTTATTATGAATCTACTTTGTACATGGAACTTTGTGATGTTCTATGGCTATTATAAAGAAATAAAAGATTTACAGGTCATACGAAATGTACCTGCCTCCCAGGTGCTGAAACTCTTCATAGATAAGCCACTCATACACACGTTTGAAAAAGCAGGTAACATTTTGTATTTTAATAAGAACACACACTATCCCTAGAAAAAATTCTGAATTATATCTCCTTTGACTGAGGAAACTGAAGACTTGTTTTCTTTCGTGTGAAGGTCATGACATTTGGAGGAAACTCATTGGTATGGAATGTGACTGGCTGGCTCTTTGAAATTGTGGCTGGGAACATTATTATACCTCCCACCCCAACTTATGCCAACGAGGATGCTTCTGGAGAAACAAAGACAGAAAATTTGGCAGGACACTTGCCATGAACTTAATGTTGTTGTTGTTGCTGTTAAGTACCATGGAGTCGGTTCTGACCCATAGCCACCCTGCACAGGGTTTCCAAGGCTATAAATCTTTACGGGAGCAGAAAGCCTCATCTTTCTCCTGAGGAACAGGTGGTAGTTTCAAACTGCCAATCTTGAGGTTTGCAGTCTGATTTGTAACCACTACGCTACCAGAGCTCCATATTAACTTAATAGAGATTTAAAATAAAGGAGGTATGGAAGGACGCCATGGCATAACAAAGACGAGGACAAAAAGACAGAAGGCAGGCAGAGGTGGTTCATGGGTAGAATGCCCACCTTCCATTCCATGCAGGTCCAATTCCCAGCCAACAAGCCACCACTGCCCATCTATCAGTGGAGATGTGCATGCTGCTATGCTATTGAGCAGGTTTCTGCTGAGCTTTTAGATGAAGACCAACAAGGAAGAAGGCCTGACAATTTGCGGCAGATAATCAGCAAGGGAAAACCCTAAGAGTCCCAGCAGTTCAATCCACAGCCAATAATGGGGATGTCACAGACCAAGCAGTATTGTGTTCTGGTGTGCATGAGGTTACCGTGATTGGGAGTGATTCAACAGCAGCTAACAATGACAGAAGATGTCATAGCTTGAATTGAGTCACCCCCGAATTTGTACTTGTCTACCCCATAATTCTCAGGGGTTTGGCAATTATGTGATGATTCCCCATGATGTGATCTGGCGTGATGAAGCAATAGGAGGATTTAGGATGGTCTGCAATACGCTTGATCCCATCTCAACCTTAATCGGATGTAAAAGAGTTTCCCTAGGGTGCGGC
Source organism: Chrysochloris asiatica (assembly GCF_000296735.1). Classification (NCBI taxonomy): domain Eukaryota; kingdom Metazoa; phylum Chordata; class Mammalia; order Afrosoricida; family Chrysochloridae; genus Chrysochloris; species Chrysochloris asiatica. The sequence continues at coordinate 3,682,829 of NW_006408795.1, read as the reverse complement.
AGGCAACACCTTTTATTTTACAAGAGGTAAGGAAGGAGATAAGAGCAGAGAAAGGGTCTTTTACTACCACCAAGAAAGAAGTGACAGGAGTGAAGTGCCTCCTTTGAACCTGGGGTCTCTGTGTCCTGAAACTCCTAGATGCAGGGATAGACTGATGCCAAAGACACATGGAGATCTCCAAGGCTGCTGGACCTGCAGATGTTGAAAGGAGACAGGACCTCTACCCAAAGCTGGCCTTCTGAACTTGGACTGAGAGAATAAATTTCCAGAGCTGGCCTACTAAACAGAGAATAAATTTCCATGTGGTATTTCTGTTGTAGCAGCACTAGATGATTAATTCAGAAGTACATGGAAATTCTTGAAAGAAAGTAACAGGAAGAAAGGGACAATTTCATATCTATCTATGACCAAAGCACAAGGTATGTGTTTATAAACACAGTGACCTCCGCATTTCAATGCTTCTCCGACCCAAGATTACATACAGTGGCCCACCTACATTTTCTACCTCTGGAGATTAGTGGGAAGTTCCTATCTCACTGTTAGTGTTTGTTGCCATTTGGTGGGAGCATCTATAACTGTGTGAATCTGAAGTAAGTGACCTCATCTCACCAACTCCAGAGACCTCCCTCGGGACACATATGTCCCGCTAATAATATTAAAATCCATATTACCTTAATTTTCCCCCCATTTCATTCCAAACACCTTCCATTATTGAAACCACATAGTTCCAACAACAAATCCAAAGCATAAAATAAGTCGGTCTTGAAAAGGCTAATGTAAAATGGTAGTATACTCTTATAGTATCACAGTTCCTTTATGGCTTGGGTTCATGGCTAGAATACAGCAATCAAAGAGTTAATCTTCATTGAAATAAAAGAGTACCCAAGATGGGGTGGGGCAGACATTGTGTGGAAATTCACAAAGTTGAGATGGAACCATATTATTGAAGAAGAGCAGAAAACCTTTGACATTCTGAGGAGATAGGCCCAAAGCTTCCTAAATCCCTCCCAGTTCCATTAAATATAAAAAAGTATAATTGAGAAAGTCAGAGGATCACTTTATGTCCATATAAAGTCCATAAATATAAAGTAAGCCTTAGGGCTATAGTCTGTGGTTAAGAAGCAACTTTGTTACACTGCTTCACCTTTTCTTCATTTCTATTACAAACACCAGAAGTTGATGGCCTTCCAGGCCCATTTTTCCTGTTGAAACAAACACATACACTTCTATTACCACTTTCTGATAGCTACTAAAGATCATGTGTAGAGAACAACAAAACTATGTTCAGCAGCAGATCTGGAGTGGACTGCCAGGCTAGTTCACTAGCTGAGTGATTACCTCCTTCCCACCATCTTCCAAGCGTATCACGTCTCCCATTGAATTAGTGCTCTGTGGCTGCAAAAAATTACCACAGGCTTAGCAACTTAAAGAATAAATTTATTATCTTATAGTCCTGTAGGTCAGAAGTCTGAACTGGGTCTTACTGGGCCAAAATCAGTATCAGCAAAACTATTTCCTTCTGAAAGTTAACAGGGAGAATCCATTTCCTTGCCCTTCTCAGTCACGGCTTTGAGTCAGTTCATCCTGGTTCAGTCATGGCCAACAAAGTTACATCAGAGCAGATCCAAACTTTTATAATGTGGGCAAACCAGATGATATCTGGAATGGGAAAAATTACAATTTATAGCCTTGCTAGAAACTTAATCTTCCTCTTAGAAAACAAGGGCAGCGTGTGTGTTATGTAACAACCAAATCTTTCGGCCTACTGAGTCAAAAACAGGTGCTGCCTGGCTCAAAGATGGCGGCCAACCACACTGTCTTGGATGTGCCTCACTCTCCACACATTCCTGGAATAATCCAATCTCATGAATCAGGGTCCTGAAAATGTTCACTATGCCTTTTTTGAGTCTCCCATTTCAGGGCTTTCAACCCACAGTTATTCCCATTCTGGTCAGTGTTCTGGATCCCCTCAATTTTTAAATGTTCAGATTGTCCCACTTTAGCTTTGTCAGGACTGATTTGAAGCCCTGTTTCCAGCTTCCTGAAGCTGCCTGCATTTCTTGGCTCATGGCCTCTTCTTCCATTGTCAAAGTCAGCAACAGGAGGCTGAGTTATTCTCACAATTGCATCACTCTAATAGTCTCTTCAGCCTCCTTCTTCCACATTTCGTGATTATACTGTGATTACAGTGAGCCCACCTGGATAATCTAAAAGACTACATTAACTCAATGTCAGCTCTGACTCAGAGAGGCCCTGCAGGGTAGAGCAGAACTGCCCATAAGGTTTCCAAGGCCAGAACTCTTATGGAAGCTGACTGCCATGTCTTTCTCTCCGTGGAACCGCTGACATTTTGCTTAACAACCACTGTGCCACCACGGCTCCCTTAATCTAGGAGAGTCTCCCTAATTTAAGGTCAACTGACTGGTAGCAACCTTAAATCCAACTGTTACTTCTGTTCTTTGCCAATTAAAGTATTATTTTCACAAATCCCAGGATAGGTTGTGACCTCCTTAAGGGCCATCACTCTGCCTACCAGCATCGCTACCAGAATCACTCTGCCACCACTTTGCCTATCAGCAAACATCTCACAAATAGCAGAGATGGAATCTAAGGGTCCAGAATTGTAGTGCCTGTCCCAGGCCGCAGGATCATGTGGATCCTACTTGTGTGACTCAGACTGGAGAGTGCCATATGAGCCCTTTGGAGGTCTCATCCTGCTTAAGTGTATAACCGCTTTAGAGGCAAACAAAATGAGCAATTAGAAAAGGTACAAAGAAGGAGAGGAAAAAAAAAAAAAAGAAAAAGTGATGGACGGAATAGGAAGCACAGCGGATTAATTCTGATTCACTTTTCTAAAGATTTTACTTGTTGAAAGTTGAATCAAGACAACAGTATGACTACAACTTTAAATTGATATATGCAAACAATTTCTAAAATGAGAACTTTGGAAGAAAAGTAGCAAAAATTATCCTAAGAAACAGGCTACCACTAGGCATTATATGATCAAAGGAAAAGAGTTTGGCTGCAGAGTCCCTAGAAGGGAACCCCTCAAAGAGAGACAAGAGACCCTAAAACTCAGAGTTCTGATAACACTATTATAAATAGTTCCTTGTAAGAGGGTTGGGAAGGTGGGTGGAAAGGAAACAGGAGCCACAGGGAAGAAATGGGATGGCTATTGCTCACGCAACATTGAGATGAAATAGGGAGTATGATTTGTTGAATGTAAAGCTGATGATTGTGTCTATAAACCTTCACTCAAATCACAATAAAAAGTTTAAATAATAATAATCCCTTGTAAGAAAAGGAGAAATGGACATTCAAAGAAAACAGTGTGGTTCACGATTTCTTAGGACATGTACACAATATGTGGCATGTATGGGGGACATGTAACCAAAGATAAAGACAAACCCCTTCAGAAAAGCATCAGGAAGACTGACATTCAGAGGAGGTTGGTAGTACAGAATACACAGCGGGTATCAGATGAATCGTTTTTAGCTGTTTGGAGAAATCCAAAGACCCTTTCAGATATGAAACCTTCACCGCTACAGTCATGTCTATTGAAAAGAGTATTTTTTTTCTAACTAGAGAGAATGGAAGAAAGATAGCTATTAGGGAGTTGAACCCTAAAACAGATTCACAGAGATTATGAGAAAGCCAGTCACTGTAAGGGCTCTGATCACTAGGTCCAGATGAAGTCTACAGCAGGGTTTTCCAAACTGCAGATGAGGCCACAGAAGCCCTGTTGGTTACGTTTGCTGCAGGATTATGGAGGTGCAGAGTGTTGTCAACGTTTACAAAAGGAAGAAACAGTAGCTTCAGGGAACTGGGCAGGTAAACCTTCCCTTAGATCTGGCCAAATTATCAAACCGACATCTCCAAGGACAGTTTGTGATTCTTTATGAAAGGGTGATCACTCATAGGAGAAGAACTTTATTACGAACAAGTTATGTCAGAAAAAATAAAGGTGAGAGACACTTTAAAATAAAGAATAAAGATACATAACAGTCAAAATGTAATGGCGAACTTTTCTCGTACCTTGCCCCACCCCTTAAAAAAAGATGCAACAGATACAATAAGAATATCTGAGACACCTGAATATAAATATCTGAGACACCTGAATAAAAGAAATCTGAGACACCTGAATATAAAATATCTGAGACACCTGCTATTGTATGCAGTTGAGTTGGTTGTATAGGGTTTCCGAGAGCTGCTGGTGGGTTTGAAGCACTGACCTTGTGGCTAGTGGTCCAGTGCTTATCCTACAGCGTAATACCATAACTACAATTATGGGATTGTAGTATATAGAGTCCTGGTGTGGCATTGTAGGATAAAGCACTGGACTACAAGGTCAGTTTGAACCAGTTCAAACTCACCAGATGCTCCTTGGAAATTTTATACAGGGTGGATATGAGTTGGAACCAACTCAACAGCACTTAACAACAACAATACTTAGCACATGCAGGTTAAGGTACTTAGATGTCATGATAGCTGAAAGTTACTTTGAAGTAGCCCAGTCAAAAAACAAATAAAGCTCACATGCACATGTAATACAAGTATGGCAAAATCTTCAGTGGCAGTGTTTGAATCCAGGCGATAGGTATACCAATATCAAATTAGTATTTCAACTGGGTTGAGTGCTTTTAAACACTTTTATAATTAAAAAAAAAAAAAATGTGGAGAAACATCACCCCTTTGGATATTTCCAACCCTGGGCAAATTACTTTGCCTTCTTGAAGCTTTGGCTCTTATACTCGCAAAGTGGAGATAATAATAGGAATCTCATTAGACTGTAATGAGACTTCCAGTAAGATATTTAGCACTGTGGCTAATACCAAAGTGTTTGACGAGCATCTGCCAATCTAATTCATTAGGGGCTTCTGGACAGTCGTAAGGAAATCTGGTGGTGCTGTGGGATAAGCACTAGACTGCTAACTGAAAGCTTGGCAGTTCAAACTCACCAGCTGCTCCAAGAGAGAAAGATGAAGTTGTCTGCTGTAGTAAAGATTTACAGTCTTGGAAACCCTAAGTATCAGTTCTACTCTCAGTCAGAATCAACTTGATGGCAGTTGAGTTTGGCTATCCCTGAACCATGTGGGTTGCCTAGCAGGGTTGCCAGTCAGTCTTAGGTTTATGGCCAATGACCCAGAATATTCATTAATGTAGGGAGGACTCTGTATTGCAGAATCCTGTTTTTATCCTGCTGAAATTGTTTTTATTAAAGACTTGGAAGACATAAAAAAATACGTTTATCAAACGTGTAGATGGCAAAAAGCTGAGAGGGGAAGGTGATATGTTGAACCAGGAATCAAAATCTTGTTGGCAGACTGGAATAACAGACCAAACCCAACAAGATAAAGTGTACTAGAGACAAATGCAGAGTTCAATTCTTATGTTAAAACAAACACAATTGTGCCAGGATGAGTGGTGCGCTTAGCAATGTCTTTATGGAACAGTTTGTGACTTTCAGTTGAGTGCAAGCTCAGTACGAACCCACCGCACGATATATCTATCAAACAATGAATATAAACTTACTGCACTTGTGTATGTATATAATACCTAAGCAAGAAAAAACACACCTACTTCGCTCTGCCCTTGTAAAGAATCACACTTCTTTTGGGCATGGAAAACTAGATGTGTCCAGGAAAGTATAATCTAACTGCTAGTCCCCACTCCTCAGGTCCCTCCCAACTCTAGAATCCTGTCAATTACACCAGACACTGAATATGAGAAGTACAGAGCACAGTGCTACGCAGATCCTATTGTATATCGATTTGGTCTAACATCAAGAAAAGAGTAAAGAAAATATAAACTCTGAGTGGTGAGTGTAGGAAGTTGATGTAGCCTATACTCTGAGAAGGCTCCTGTCCCTTTGTTCTTAGCACTGTTATTGTTATTTGCCATCAAGTCAGTTCTGACTCACAGCTATCCTGATAGAGAGAACCAAGGTACAGTTAGTGAATTTGAACCACCAACCTTGTGATTAGCAGTCCAGTGGCTTATCCTAAAGTATTACACCAGAATTCCTTTTTAGCACTAGGGGGCACTGAATAGCCCCTGGAAGTGTGTGTGTACTGGTTTACAGACAAGTTTTCCAGGATCTTTGCTCTCAGAGCAAATGAGGATGCATCTATATGTATCTAAAAAATTGTCTTCATCTTTTCTTGTTCCACTTAAAAAAAAATCCTTCAGTCTCAGGAAGAATTTCTGCCTGTGATGTTGCAAAGTAAAAGCTCACACAGAATGTCAGAATATTTTCTTTTTAATGCCAACTAACAGGACTTTTCCAAAGCTGAGAGACAAAAATTGAGCTGGCTTTGAGAAACCTTCCCCCTGCCCCCACTCCATAAAAGGGCAGCCAGGCCAGGAACATATCTTCAAAACGTGAACTTTCTTTAGCGGTACGATAGATGCCCAGAACCTTCTCATGAGAGAGACAGAGAAAGATTTCTTGCTTAGTTAGCCATCTTAGGAGAATTCTCCACGTATTGATTTTTAAAAGCAAATCAGTACAAGTTTTGGTCACTCAAAAGTGATTAAAGTATAACACACCTCCTAGGGGATTCTGCTTAAGAGTTTGAAAAACAAAAACAACAACAACAAAGATTTATTTGAAAAGAAATGATTTTGTGTTTAAGAAAAGGTATCTTTATGTGGCTTGCTTACTTTGAACAAGTCAGCAGGAAAGGCCAATTGCTAGAAGACATCATGTTTGGTACAGGGGGCCTGGTGTGGCACTGTAGAATAAGTACTGGACTACTAGTCTCAAGGTTGGTGGTTCAAATCCATCAGTTGCTCCTTGGAAATCCTATATAAATAGGGTTGCTATGAGTCAGCACTTTACAACAACAACAAAGTAGAGGGTCAGCAAAAACGAGGGAGGCCCCTCCATGAGATGGACAGACAAGGAACCACAACAGTGGAATCCAACAAATCAGTGTAATGAAGACGGTGAAGGACGAGGCAGCATTCCGTTCCATTCCACAGAAGGTCACCCTGAGTCGGAGGTTACTCCACTATAGCTAACAATAGCAAAGCTCAGGCAAGGTTCTGCAGTCCTTACAAATTATTTGTTTCTGAGGTAATTTGAAATACATACGCATTTTTTTTTTTTTTTCACTTAAAACAATCTCAGACAGGTCTACAGCAGTCTATGAATCAACGTTTTCATTTATGGAACTGGGGAAGCAAGTCTTGTGAGGATGAGAGGTGACCTGTAGGTGAGTGCTAGGAGGTCGCCTGACACAGGATATGCTCAGGAAGTCAATGGAGCCATTATTACTTCATCCATAAGGCAGCTGATGCACAACCAGACTTCTGGGAACTTCTGGCTCTCTTCCTCTGATCATGTTTGTGAGGCAAGGCCGAGGGAGGGGCAAGACCAATATGTCTGCTGTGGGTCATGGAGCTGTAATTTCAATCTCCTTAGTAATACTTTCTTCAGTGTTTCTCTCCAGGGATATATCCTCTTTCCCTCCCATCTTTCTTCCTACTTTATTTTATTGTGGTAAAAAATATAAACCAAAACGTTTGCCATTCTAACTATTGTTAAGTGTACAATTTAGTGACGTTATTCACATGTACCACGTTTTGCAATCATCGTCACTGTTTCCAAAAGTTTTCAGCACTTCAGATAAAACATTCAATACCCTTCAGCAAGAACTTCCATGCCTCTCATCTCAGCCCTGGTAACCACTGGTGAACATTGGTCTCCATGTAGTAGTAACAAAGACCTTTCAGTAAGTAACAACACAAGTCTACTTCATTATGCATCTTTCTGTTTTTATGTATCTGGGTCTTTTGACTTTCAAACTCTTAAGTTCTAAGTATTTCTGTTTTGCTTCTGAATGTCTGTTTCTCTCTCTTGTTATAATCCAGAATCAAAAATAACTTCTTTTGGTTTAAGATAGTATACCAAAATAGTATCATGATATTGTTAATTTTAAAAGCAGATGAGTGGCTCTTTTTTAAATTGCAAAAAAAGCCCTCTAAAAATCAAAATGAGTTCTTAATATAAGTAGATCTAGCACAGTGCCAGTTAATCAATTAATACATGTTAATTCCCTTCTCTTTTGAATGATAATTAAGATGTACATAAAATCTTTCTGAGTTACTTTGTTGTTGTTAAGTGCTATGGAGTAGGCTCCAAGTCTTAGAGACCCTATATAGGGTTTCCGAGGAGCAGCTGGTGAGTTTGAACTGCTGACCTTATAGTTCAAACCAACCTTGTAGTCCAGTGCTTATCCTACAGCGCCACACCAGGATTCCCTGTGAGTTACAAGAGGCCTCAAAGTGGCTAACTCTACCGCTTTAGATTTCCTGTGCAACTTTTCCAGGTATAGTGTCTTCCAGACTCAGGTGGCACCACTCTAGTGCCAAGGAGTAGGAAAGACAGTTCAGACAGGAATCAAGTCAGCAAAGTTATAAAAGAAGGTGGATGGTGCCGGGTGACCTCTTGAGTAGAACAGAAACAGAGATGCTCAGACTGTAGGAAATCCAGTTGGATAAACTTGGTGGGTATGAATGTGAAAGTATCTTAAAAGTCAGGAAATCATTTTAGTCTCTTGGGATTTACCAAGGGTAAGTTAGGCAGCAGCTTTTAGGATGGGTTCAAAGGGTAGGGACTGAGACAGGAAGATCCAAAAGACTCAAGGAGGCCCAGGGTGGTGGAGACAAGAGTAAGTAAGGGGCAAACCTACAGGACTTTTAAAACAGAGAAACAGTAGATTTGGTGAATGTTATGGCAAAGTACATGAACAAAGAAGCAAAGGCAGAGATGATGCCAAGGTTTCTAGTCTAAGACATGAAATGAATAACACCACTGCCAAAAATGTGGAGGCTGGTGAGGAGGAACATCCTAATTACACTAATGTTTGTTTGTTATCATGAGCATCAGTCTACATGTTTATAATAAATCAATAAGATCTTTCAGAGATATGGTGTCACCCGAGGCCAATAGTCTTCAACTTTTATAGCTTTATTATAGAGCTAGTTCTAAGCCATGGAAAGTATAATGGCCAGAAAACATGAAGCAGGGGGTGAAGAAAGAGAGGAGGTAATTATCTCTACTGGAATTTGGCAAAACCAACAGGAATTTAAGAAATATCATTATCTTCTCCCTGAACTCAACTATTCTGTTTAAGAAGAGCTGTAGATTGAAATGTGATAAGATTTCTTTATAGCAGTTAAGAAGGTTAGTAATATGGGGATAGGAGGAGGTGATACAAGTTTGTTCCAAGTAGACCTCTTCATCTAGGTTGCCCTACCTTCCATGACTGACTTTTCAACCTCTGACAACAAAACTACTTTTTCACAACCTATGACAGCTGAGAACCTTAAGCCAGGCATATGTTCTGACAAAGGAAGGGGTTGTGCTACTATAATCGTTGGTGGAACGTTGGGAAAAGGGGCTTAAAGGAGAACAACAGAGTCCCTAGGTGGTGTAAATGGTGCATGTATTTAGTTGCTACCCAAAAGGCTTAGGGGTTCAAGTCCTTCCAGAGGCACCTTGGAAGAAAGGCCTGGGAATCTCATTTGAAAAAAATCATCATTAAGGCCTATGGAGGCTGGTTCTACTCGGAAACACATGGGGTCACATGGGGTTGGAATGAACTTGATGGCAACTGGTTTGCTTTGGTTCATTTGGGAGAGGAGGTACCGGTCAAATTACAGACAGCCTCTTTCTTTCTGACCTCCAACGTCAGAGGCAAGGTACTGAATCATAGTGACCCTGTATAGGAGTTCCAAGGAGCGGCTGGTGAGTTTGAACCGCCAGCCTCGCAGTTTGAACAACCTTGTAGGTTGTTTGAACAACCTTGTAGGCCCACTGCTTATCCTACAGCACTATACCAGGACTTGGCCATAAAGGTTACAGTCTTGAAAACCTTATGGTGCAGTCTTACCTATGAGTCTTTGTGAGTTGGAATGGACTCAAGAGCAATGGGTTTGTAATCTTTTTTTTTTAATAAACAACTAGGCACATGAGAGATATTCAATATGTCATCAAGTCAATTTCAACTCATGGTGAACCCCATGTGTGTGAGAGCAAAAATGTGCTCCATAGGGGTTTCGAAGTCTGATTTTCTTTCTTCTGTTTTTTCTTCCAAGATGGCTCTGGATGTACTTGACCCTTCAGTCTGTCAGTAGCAGCTGAGCATGCTAACTATTTGCACCAACCAGGGAATGTGTGCTTACTGAATACAAATTGACCAAGAAATCAACAAATTATTCAAGATTTACTTCAACCTCTCCTTTAAACAATCTGCTGAGAACACTGACCATCGCAGGTTCATATTTGTGTCCCAAGATTTTATAGTAGTCTCCAGCACTTAGTAGGCACTTCAACAATGCATGTCTGTTAAGTTTCTTTGCTGATTTGCTTTTCACCTAATACAAAACTGAAAAATCATAATAGCCCCTCCTTTTATGGTACATTAGGAAAACAAAAAAAACAACAACTAAAACCCCTTCAGACCACACAGAAATGAAGGGCCTGCTCTGAAAACGGACTTAACTGTAAAGAAGAAAAAAAAAATTATAATGCTAAGTGTTATTTGGATTTCACAAAAGTCTATGATTCCCCAAAAACCTTGTTAAAGAACAAGATTCTAGTTTTTATATTTTTTTAACCTATAAATGTTGACTAAATGCCTGCTGTTTAAGGGACAGCAAATATAGTGGCTTCTCCTGGGTCCATTGAAGGCAAAGGTGGATGGCCTGTAGGAACAGCAATGGACTGCTAACCACAAGGTCGGTGGTTTAAGGTCACTAGGCCCTCCTTGGGAACCATCCACAGAGTTGCTATGAGTTGGAACCTACTTGAAGGCACTTAATTACCTGGGTCAGTTGACAGGCAAAGGTGGACGGCATCAGACCAGTGCCCAGAACTAGCTCCAGAGAGCTGAGGCAGGCACACTGTGACAACATGACTGTTATTGTCTTGTATGCGTCTGCAGTGCTGCACTGGAATTTCATTTGCTTTAGCTGTGCTCTTTAAAAGCAAGTTGCTAAAGGGCATTTCACTTTTCCCCCAAGTATTTATAAATACCTGTTACATTAAGGGTCCAGTAAAACCAAGTCCACTGCCATCTACTCTATGTAGACCCAGTGCAACTCTATAACAGTAACTGAGTATTTTTACACACACAGCTGTTCGTTGTTCACTCATGAAATCAACACTTATAAAAGTGTCTAGTTATGCCAAGAACTTTGATCACAAACGTACTGAAAATATCTTTCCTCCTTGTGGGGTAAATTTATGTATTAATTAAAGTCTAAAAACTTTCATGGTACCTGTTAAGCAGAGAGGAGGCATATTATTCATATGCACTGAATGAAATGCGCTTGGGAGCACCAGGTCCTGAGGGGAAATGCCCAGTGGAGTCCTCCTCCCAGCCCCGAATGCCCACGTAGAGTTACCTGGTCCCTGTAAGTGCTGGTGAGCGCTCTACGAGCAGTAAATGCATTGATCACATCACATGCAAAGGCTAATATAAAACTCGGTCTCCTCTACTGGATAGTAAGTTATTTTCGATTTTTTTTTTTTTTTTAAAGATCTCCACTTTCTGGCAATGATATCTAGCTATACAGTAGGCAACACTTGAAATAACTGTAAGGCAAAAATGCTGTAAGAGCTACCATTGTTTACCAGGGGACTTCAAAAAGTTCATGGGAAAAAATGAACTCAAATGGAACTAAAAGATTATGGAATTTTTCCACGATCTTTTTGAAGCCTCCTCATATTTTGTGCTCACAATGTACTAGGCACGGTGCTAGCTTAGCCTTATCTAATCCTCCTAACAGTAATATTTCAAGAAAGGGAGTCTGATTCCAATGACAGATGAAGACAAGGCTCAGAGAGGTTAAGAAATCTGTCTCAAATCACACAGCTAATAAAACACAACAAAGTAACCATTCCTCTTGGATGTAGATGCCCCCCAAACCCAGTTCCATGACCACCCCCACTGAATCACAGAGGAAGCAATGAATTCTGCACTGTTTCAGCTGGGAGGGCATTGCAGAGGAGGTGACGTTTACAATATTCTTGAAAGCAGAGTACAAGCTTACTGGTGGTAAGGGGGAAAATAGAGGGGAGGGCTTTCCAGATTCTGAGAATTATAGGTGGGAAAATAAAGAGAAAACTACAGAAGGTGCAATCTACAACTGTGGGTAACTGATCACCTTCCCTCCCCTGCCCAGTGGCAACGTCACGGAGACAGGAATGCACTCTGTCACAGGAGGCAATACATACATGTCAGCACAGCTAAACAGCGGTTCTTCTGCATGTTTTCCTCCCTCTGTGCCACCACGGAGCTGTTGGGCTCTGCCTGGTAGGCACAGAGTGCCTCCCACTCTTTCTCCAGGCGGTTCTTGTTCTTCAGGTGGTCTTCCATGTAGGACTGAAATGTAAACGACAGAATCAGGAAGTGTCAGCGAGGGCATGACCAGGGGAACATGCAGTTGTCTGACAGAGGGTGGAGCCAACGTCTCGCTTCTGTGCCTGAGCTAGGGAGCTGGTTCCTATATCAGATCTACTAAGAAGATCACCCACTAGCAGAATGTATTAAATGCAACAATGCTTTAACATTTGTTTGTTCAGAGGTGTTTATGATGTGCCTACTATAGGTGCTTGTGAAGGTGGTGTAGGATGGAGTAGTATTTCATTCTGTTATACAGGTCTGAGTCAGCCCAACTCAATGATCATAAACAGCAACAACTAAGGGTGCTATGCTTGGGCATTAAAGTCAACTCTTAGATAATTATAAATTGATTGGGAAGAAAAGACACGCATACACCTTGTTGTTGTTAAGTGCAATCAAGTTTGTTCTGACTATTAGCGACCCTGTGTAGTGGCTATGAGTCAGGCTGCTGATCTCACAGTTAGCAGTTCGAAACTACCAGTGGTTCTGCCGGAGAAAGATGGGGCTTTCTGCTCCCATAAAGATTTAGAGCCTTGGAAACCCTATGCAGGGTTGCTATGAGTCAGAACCGACTCTATGGCATACCACCACCATGGGATTTCTGAGGCTGTGAATCTTTCTGGGAGCATAAAGCTTTATCCTTCTCCCTCAGAGCTGCTGGTAGGCTCAAACCGCTGATCTGTGGTTCCCAGTCCAGTGCCTATCCTACATCTTAGTTGTTGTTGTTATTAAGTGCTCTCAAATCAGTTCTGACTCATAGCAATCCTGTGTAGGGTTTCCAAGGAGTTTGACCTTGCGGTTAGCAGTCCAGTGCTTATCCTATAGCACCACACTAGGACTCCTTAGAGCACCTATAAAATCAACAATCCAAGCACTAGCATGTAAAATCAGTGTCCAGCTAAGGAGCGATCAGTGTGCACCCCCCTAAGGTCTTCTTACAACCAAATAATAGTTTAGCTTAACAAGTTAAAACAAACAACCACACAAAAAAACCCTACCTTGATGATCATGCTCTTTTAAAAATGATCTAAATGTAATCAAATTGACAGCTGAAACTAGAAAGATTAGCTAGGAGTTTTGGAGGTCAGTGAGTTTATGTTAATGGAGGGGGGTGCTCAGAAAAGGATCATGAGGACAGTTGCACAACTAACTTAAAGAATGTAATTAATGTCACTGAATAGCAAGTACATGCAAAAACTGCTGAAGTGATGTATGTTTTGCTGTATATGTTCTCAACAACAACAAGGACAACAGAACAGTGAGTGTGGGTGGAAGCAGTCAGGGAAACTTATTGAAGAGGGTGTGAAGGATGAGAGAAGGATGATAACAGAGGAGTAGGTGCCGACACAGGGTGTCTGCTTGGAACACAGTCCGTGCTGAAGAGCTGGGAGAGCAGCGCAAAGCAGAGCTGTGGTTCCTAAGGATGCTCCCAGTGTCTGGCTGACAGGTGGACACTTAAGCAGTGCAGAATCATAGAGGTTTCCTAGCAGAGTCTGGTGTTTGATACATACAAGGGAACATTGCTGTCTAGCTCCATCTCAAAGAAAAAATAACTTCCAGTTACAACAGGGCAAAAAAGAAACAAAAACCTTTTAATAAATCACAAGCAGGAAAAGCATCTCAGCGAATAATGTTTTACATGAAAAAAAAAAAAAAAAGAAGTAATTTTCCTTTTCCTTTATAAGAAAGGAGCTAGTTACTAGCTGAGACTATGTTTTAGTCATTCCTTGGAACTGGTGGTGGTGGTTGTGTGCCTTGGAATTGGTTCTGACTCATAGAGACCCTGTATAGGGTTTCCAAGGCTGTAAATCTTAACGGGAGCAGAAAACCTTAGTCTTTCTCCCATGGAGTGGCTGGTAGATTTGAACTTCTGACCTTGAGATTAGCAGTTCAGCTTGTAATCCACTATGCTATGATGATTGCTGTCCTTGAAACTATTTCACTGAAAAATAAAATCTAAAATGCACTGCTTGAGAAGCATCTTCGGTACACAATCAAGCTCATGTCAACTGCCTGACTCCGACAGACAGAGATGGAAATGGCACTGAGGATGTAGCACTCCAGAGTGTGTGTGGAAAGCCAGGGGGAAGAGACTGAGCTTGACTGCAATATCTTCTGCTTTACTAACAGCCTTTCCAAATACAGAAGCCATCACTTAATGAAGATACATATTTCCTCACATACATGCTAACGAAGGCACAAAGAACACAGGGAAAGCTCCTACAGCCAGCAGTTACTCAGGAGATGTTTGGGAGATCATTTACCACTCCGATAAAAACAAGTCACCATACATTTTAATCACAATGCCAAGGAAGTTCAGACTAACCTCTTGACAAAGCTTCCCCTCCTTCTCATTTCTGTGTGCACAGAAGTCATTTTTTTCTTATAATCAGTACATTATTCTGTGTCCACTGGGCATGATGCATTTAAAATACTTACCGCTCTGATCTGTGCAAAATGTTACGTAGCATTAAAAAAAAAAAAAATAGAACCAAATATTTTGACCTTTGGCTGTTCCTATCTTAATTTTCCTGGGCACTTGGCTGTCAGCAGTGATTAACAGGAGACGTGAAAGAGGAAACAAAGAGCTTCAGAACATTTTGCCTTCTACAAAGACAACCATGCCTGCCAGCACAATCTACTTTTTCCTTATTGATCGGTTCACTAAAGGAGCAACCATGATTTTAAGGAAGAGAATTTCAAAGGACCAACCCCATCTGCATTATTACTCCCAAAGGAAATCATGCCTCTATCCCTCTAAAATTTCTGCTTGCGGATTTTCGAATATGTTTCCACAACAAACTGAGACACACACACACACACACACACACACACACACACACACACTTTCATGCTCAGTCTTGCTCACACATGCATTAGCTCACACATACACTCTGCTTTTCACACGTACACTCAGGCACACACTCAACCACACACAGGCGTGCACACACACATTCCACACAATGGGATCCTTACTTCACAATGCTTCTTACTACAGTGTCTAACCAAGTGTGTATATAACCTTTCCATGGTTCCTCCATGGGTTCCCATTCTCCACCTCATTGACACATCCTCACTTTAGTCAGTGGCCACTGGATGGTTCTGGCTCTTTGTCTACCACCTCCTCAGCTCTTAGGCATCTCCCTGCTCATTAGAACCTAGTCCATGGGACAGACTGAGAAAGAGAAAAGGATGGGGGCCCTGCTTCTCCATACAACTGCACTGGTACCTTGGAATCTTGCACCTGGGAAAAGGAAGGAAAATGCCAACCACACAGCTGTGCTGCCTTAGCATACCTCGTAACAAAGTTCCATCAGGGTAGATACTAAAGTGAAGTTGACTTTTTTGTGTAGTCATTCAACAAACACCACTTACTGGGTGTTTGCATATTATGCACACATTCGAGGGGGTTTCAAAAAGTTCATGGAAAAATGGAACTACTCAGCCAAACAAGAGACAGTTCTCTAAGGGGAACAATGACACTAGGGAGGTACACACCCCTTAGAAGAATCAACCATTTGAGATAAAAAAAAAAAAGGCAGCATGTACTCAAGGACAAAGTTCAGAAGAATTAGGAAACAAGGAGGTAATAGGGAACACTAGGAGGAAGTGGGATAAATGATGTTACATTGAGGACATTGTTATCCTGAGATGAAACAAAATTTGTATGAACTGTTGAATGGAAAACTGATCTGCTCTGGAAACCTTTACCCAATTCAAAGTAAAATGAAAAATAGAATTAAAGACCATGAATTTTCTTAAATAATTTTTGAAACTCCCTCATATAGGCACATATAGGGTGCATAGGAACGCAGTTTGTAAAAACTGTACAATTTGTGTATTTGTGTAAAACCACAGTAAGTACCTTTCATACATTTGGAAGACAGTACAGGTGGCTGTGATTTGCACTTCACTACTACGCTCTGGTAGTGTAGTGGTTACGAATCAGGCTGCTAACCTCAAGGTCAGCAGTTCGAAACTACCAGTGGTTCCGCGGGAGAAAGATGAAGCATTCTGCTCCCATAAAGATTTACAGTCTCAGAAACCCTGTGCAGGGTCACTATGAGTCGGAACCAACTCCACGGTACTTATCAACAACAACAACTACAAAATTGGCAGTTCTAACTCACCCAGTGGCATTCAAGAAGTAAGGCCTGGGGAGTGGCTTCTGGAGCAATTCTACTCTGTAATACGAGAAGCCACCATGAATCGGTATTGACTTGAAGGCAATGGGTTTAGTTTTGGTATGATTCCTAGCAGGCAGTCGATAGAACACGTGATGAATCAATGGAACATTGTGGTCAGGCTGTGGAGGAGATTCAAACCACCTGCTGCATGGGGTTGCATGGTCTGGCTGCTAAGGCATGTCCCTGGCTCTCCCTTGGGTTGCAGAGCACAGCAATAATGTCCTATTGGTATATCTGTTACTGGCAGGGACTTGAAGCAAAGGCTCTGTATCTAATTCTCACCCATCCTCCAGAGCCACTGCTGGAGTCACCAACTAGAACAGTAGATGGATTTGAAGACAAATGACTGAGAAGCTGCAGTCAGAAACCTTATATCCATAGGATTAAAGCTTCGGGATTTTCTTTTGTTTTGTTTTTAATGACACACTCTTGAACTCCTAGACTCTCATTCATAGTAGTAGCAGAAACATCACAGTTGCTCTAAACTTGTTGCATCAAAGAAAATTCTGTTCACTCTCCCCATTGTCGGTCCCTGAACATCAACATCTCTGTCCAGACAAACCTTGGGATATCTCTGTGCTTAGAACAATCAACCTAATAAAAATTTCTTGAATTGTGAAATTAGTCAAAATTTAATTGGTTAGTCTAGAAAACGTAGACTACAAACTTCTTTTCCTTTGAGACAATCATTAGAGATTATCAAATGCATATTTTGCACCAAAGTTATCCTAATATGGAGGGGGGGTCGACTTTGAACAATGCAATATTTGTTTCATGAAAATAACCAGAAGTCAGTTGCCTTTGAGTCAACTGTAATTCATGTGATCCCATGTATGTCAGAGTAGAACTGTGTTCCATAGAGTGTTTCAAAGGCTAATGGCTTTGGAAGTAGATTGCCAGGACTTTCTTCCTATCCATCTGAGTGGACTGAAACTGCCAACCTTTTGGTCAGAGCTCCTAACCATTTGTCCACACAGGGACTCCTTTGTGGAAACACTGACTGCATCATCTACTCATGCATGTATAATGTGTGACTGGGCCCTAGAAGGCAGGGGTAATGGAGTTTATCTATGTAATCTCATAGGTTTTTAGAACTATATTTATCAAAATTTGTTAAGATACATTCTGATAAATACAAATAAAATTGTTCCTGGCAAAATGATGTTTGGCTCTGCTCTTCTTTGGAAAATGCTTTTCACAAAATTCATCATGAAAAAAATGAGCTTCTTTCAATAAACCATGACTGATTCTGAAATGATGAACCTTGGCAGGCTTAATCTAATCTCAAATATTGTCGGCAAAAGGGGCATTGGATATTATCTTAATTCCTGTAAACTGCAGCTGTTTACATTTTCACATTTATCTTCACTATGGGAAGTGAAATTGTGCTGCAAGTTCACGTGCATTTCTAAATTTATGGTATGAAATGCAAACTGAGGGTTTACTGAACAAAGGCCAGTTTAGCTTGAGTGGTGGGAGGGAGGGAAAAGGAAGGTATTGGCATTACTGTTTTTCACTGAGAATTAAGTAATCTAGAGATATGCTTTGTTCTATTAAAATTGAGATAAATGCTTTATCCCTGCAGCATGCATTGTTCCAGCAGGTGTGTGTTTGTCCTCTTCCGCTCATCTGAATTTGATCTGTTCTGTATTTTTCTATTAATATTTTTACGGAATACTATTATATTAAGTTGATTTCATTTCCTCCATCCACATTTTAATATTCTTTCTTCTTTTCATGGTTTGTGGATTAAGATAATTTACATAAGGAACACAAGAAGGTATCCCTTCATGTCCTCTGTGTGGAATCTAAATCTTGACAAGAGAACATACTTTAAACAATAAACACACACACACACACACACACACACACACACACTGCAGGGTCCCTTCTCTTCAAGAATGTGGGAAATGTGAATTAGAAGTGTTATAGGAATCTGACTTGGACACAGTTATCTTCTGGAACGATTAAGCAAGTTAACATGCAATTTAAAAACCATTCAAGCTCTGTTCCTCAATGTGGGATTTTTTTCTTCAGTTGTTTTATAAACCCATGTTTAAATGCTGTAGTTTTATGTGTGTTTATGGTGAATGTGGTAGAAGGACAATTTCTAACTTCATAAATAGTGCATGTGGAGAAGGATACAAAATAAAGATTAGTTGTTGTTAAGCACTGTCAAGTCAGTTCTGACTCATAGCGACCCTATATAAGGTTTTTGAGGAGCAGCTAGTGAGTTTGAATCACCAACCTAGCAGTTCAAATAGACCTTGCAGTCCAGCACATTAACCCACAGCATCACACCAGGACTACAAAATGAAGATAAGTGGGAAGAAAATAAAAGTACGAATAATCCCACAATCCAGAGTGAAAAAAAAAAAAATTCTTTTTATAAGCACCACCATTCTTATAAGGGCACTGCTCTTTTTGTTTCATCCCTTTAGCCCTGGACATTATCAGTATTTTAGGATTCTTTTTTTTTTTAAGTATAAAAGATCTTGAGATAAAGATTCTATCTTCTATCTTCTATATGGGGAAACCAAGGTGTTAGCATAGAGAAGTTTAGTCTTTTGTCCAGAGTTTGCAGAGTCTGCTGTAATGAGTCTGATATTGACATTTGTTGTTGTTAAGTGCCGTAGAGTCGATTCCGACCCACAGCAACCCTGTATAGGGTTTCCAAGGAGCAGCTGGTGACCTTGAACTACCGACTTTGCAGTTCAAATGGCTTTGTGGTCTGGCGCATTAATCCGTAGCACCGCACCATACCATTCCCATTAGTCAAAATTTCTTCTTTCCTCCAACTTCATTCCCTGCATCAAACTCTGAAAGTTTCTATGGCGTGACTCACACTTGGCTTTGTGTTACGGCTGTTGGTTTCCTGACCAGCTTCCTCCATGAGGTGTATTTTTCTGAGGGTGGGGCCTGGGTTTCATTCTGTTCTGTTGTTCTCACATCATTTACTACATGCGGTCCACACACAGCCAATATTTGTGGAATGACTGGCTGTGACCTGGAAATTTCTGTAAGTAATTTGATTTGCATGCAGATGTAAATTTCTTGTGGATAACACACATCTAAAAATTTGTTGTTGTTGTTAAGTACCGTGGAGTCGGTTCCCACTCATAGTCTTTAGATATTCTGAAACTTGGAAGACTTGCTCAGCAAAGCAATATAAGGAACTTGGGCTGTTTCGTGATATCTTTCCAACCCATGCCCAAAAGGTACACTATCATTCTAGTGCTCCTATGACCATTCCAATTTAATGGCAATCTTACAAACTCTTCTTTCCAGGTCTTCCATCCTTCACAAGCCAGATAAGTGTTCTATCTCTTTGGAATTCTTCTCATTCTGCTCCGGCCCATCTGGGCACTGCTGAGCACTCAACAAATCTCCTTTGGGACTTACATTTACTCAGTCTCTAGTGTAATGGGAGCTGAGCACTTACTTCTATCACCCAACTCCTAAGGAGACTATGAGCTCCTCCTGCTTCAAGACTCTTTGACACCAACGTGCACCACTGAATTGATGTTTTCAGAAGGAAGTTCTGGGAGGTGCAATGTAAAGTACTATAATTTACTAGTATCAGATGGGCCTTGGGGGCAGTGCTGGTTTAATGGTAGAGCCCTTGCCTCCCACGCGGGAAGCTTGGATTTGATTCTCAGCCAATATCTGTCAGTGGTCGAGACTGGCATGTTATTACAATGTTGAAAAGGATTCAGCAGCACTTCCAGATCAAGATGGACCAGGAAGAAAATCTTGGCAATCTACTTCTGAAATTGCAGCCACTGAAAATCCTCTGGAGGACAGTTCTACTCTGACATAAAACCCTATGGAGCACAATTCTACTCTGATACACATGAGGTCACCATGAGCCAGAACTGACTTGATGGCAACTTGAAAGATATAGTTGGTTTTTCTTTTTTTGTTGTTAAAATTGACATCACTAATGGATTAATGGATAAACAAAGATACAGATACACAACGAAATGCCATACAACATTAAAGAACAATAAGGAATATGTGAAACATGGAGGATATTATGCTATGTGATATTGTTGTTGTTGTTGTTGTTGTTAAGTGCCATTGAGTCAGTTCCGACCCATAGTGACCCTATATAGGGTTTCCGAGGAGCAGCTGGTGAACCACCGACTTTGCAGTTCAAATGGCTTTGCAGTCTGGTGCATTAATCCACAGCGCTACACCAGGACTCCTATGTGATATTAGTCAGTCACAAGAGGACAAATGTTGTAAGAAAACACTACTGTAAAAAGTCAAGAAAAGGTTTTCCCACCAAAAGCTACTAGTGGTAAAAGGGGAATGGAAGGCAAATCGTTAATGAAAGGGTCAACACTTAATAGCTTTGGTGACAGGGAAGGTAATGTACAGTAAGGTGGGAATTCAGCACAAAATGATCAATCAAAGGAAGACACTGGGACAAGCACAGAGGTAAAGGCAACAGAGGTGAATACTATTACATACACAATTCTACCATCACAGTGATAACACGAATATTCAAGTGGATACATAGACAGACAAGCAAAGTGAACAGGTGAGGCAAGTAGAATGGGACTATATCCATCAATATATACAGGTTTGACAGAGGGTATTTCTAGATATGTATTTATGTATGCTGCAAATATATCCATGAATATAATAGAGCGTATAAGGGGCAAATTACAAAAATGTCTTCGTTATTACCAAAGAAAATTTGTGGATTATGTTGCACCAATCTGCATCATACTGATGGGTCTTAAAAGCTTGAGAGTGTATGAATGTAAATCTGAC
>NW_006408795.1:3659666-3661119 GCF_000296735.1 Chrysochloris asiatica | reverse complement strand
ATTTACAGCCTCGGAAACACTGTACAGGGTCGCTGTGAGTCAGAACCGACTCCATAGCACATAACAACAACAACAATTTAGATAAAACTATGGAATCTTTATTAAATGTTGAGTGTGGTGACTATAATCTGGTTATATAGAAAAATGCACTTTTTGTTAAAAGATAGAGAAAAAGAGAACAGAGAGATAAAAAGTAAGCAAATATCACAAAAATGTTAGTTTCTGGTGAATCTATGTAAAAGGAATATGGAATATGGGTATTTTTAATATTCATTTTATTTGTTTTCAGTAGTCAGTTTAGAAGTTTTCAAAATAAAATATTGAGGAAATATTAAAAAAAAAAAAAAGCTTGAAAGTGGTCATCTAAGGGGTAAAGGGGTAACTATTGGTCTCTCCCCACCCAGAGCATAGAACAGTAAAAAAACTAAAAACTAAATGATGTTGACAACCAATAGGTCCAAAGGATGAATGGACTCTGAGTACCTCAGCCTCCACAGCCCTGAGACCAGAAGAACTAGACAGTACCTGGCTCATACCACTGATACGCTTTTAAAGGGATCATAATTACAAGGTCCCGGATAGAGTGGGACAAAAATAGTGGAACAAAACTCAGTATTATAACAAAGACCAGGCTTACTGGTCAGGCAGAGATGGTGCACCCCCCCTCCTCATTTCCCCCCTAAGAGACAATGACCTTTAATTACCCCAGACCTGGAACTGAACACATTTCCATGGCTCAATTTTTAGCCCAACAACAGACAAGTCTAAAAAATGAACATTAACGCTGAGAAATGCACACTTCTTAGAAAAATCATCCGTTTGTGATCAAAAGGGCAGCATTTGCCCAAAGACAAAGCACAAAAGGCAGGAATGCATAGAAAAGTAGGAAGAATGGACACAGGAAAGGAATGAATGAGTGATGTTGCATTGTGGAAATTGCAACCAATGACATGAAACAAAATGGGTATGATTTGTTGAAAGAAAAAGTAATTTGCTCTTTAAACCTTCACCCAATTAACAATCAAAAGTTTAAAAAAAAGAAAGAAAGAATTAAATTGAAGACTGGTGATACACCAGATATAAACTTATGTGATGCTCTGGTGGGAAAAAAAAAAAAATGACATCAGCTTTCATAAAACCTATTTTCAAAAGATGTATTAATTCAGTCTTTAGTTTTTTGTTGAGTTCTGATTTCATCTTTCTAGAACCCTATATCCACATCTTCTTTTCTAGCTCATTAAGATTAACCCCTTTAGGGTTCTACAACTTGCCCAGTGAAATAGGCCTTGTACAAAGCCTTCACAGACTATAGGACCTTAGGTGGAATCCTGAGTCCCATCCACAACCTTGTGAGATGAGACATTCCCACTAGAAAGGACAAGCACACTGGAACAGCTACAGTGACAGAAGATACATCTTCATGATGAACCTGACCTATACTCAGAGCAGTAGT
>NW_006408795.1:3639636-3658969 GCF_000296735.1 Chrysochloris asiatica | reverse complement strand
CAAGTTATATGAATAGTTGAATGTGAAACTGATGATGTGCCCTGTAAACTTTCACTCAATCCACAATAAAAACCTTAAATTAAAAAAAAAAAAGATTAACCCCTTTAAGGTAGAGGCACTATGAATAGTATGTATCTTGTGTCACCAAGTATCTTGTGTCAACAAATGACTTCAACAGGGAACCTTTTCCAGGTGTCAGAAAAACCAAAAGGCTTCCATATTTAAGGCATTCGTTTTACATAACATTCTGAACCTTGCATAAAGAAAGTGTTGCTTTACAAGATGAGAGAAATTTAAACAACCAGTTGCCAAGTCCATTTAAACCCATCCTGGCCCCATGTGTGTCAGAGTAAAAGTGTGTTCCTCAGGGTTTTCAAGGGCTGATTTAGTGGCAGAAGGTTGCTAAGCCTTTCCTCTGTGGTGCCTCTGGGTGGACTCAAAACTCCAACTTTTGGTTAGAGTGCTTAGACATTTGTAGCATCCAGTACAGAAAAATGTACTGCCTACATATTTTCTGAGTTGTTTACTTGTCAAAATGTCAACACCTTGAGGCCTAGAAAGTGATTTCTAGCAGTATGGAGAACCCAGGTTTCTTTAGATACATAATAAAGCTTTGCTAATAATCACAAGAGCACATTTTATATCTCAGGATACCAATTTTATCTATTATCATAAAACAAAAGGAGCTTTTGTTGAATAAGAAGGCAACTCTAGTGAAACAGGAAGGCAATGGACTTGATTTTGAAAGTCATCTTTAAAAGGCAATAAAAAGGCTTTCGTCCCAAAGCCCAGCTACTTTTCAGCTACACTCCTTTGACCAAGCCATCTAATCTCTTGATCCTTTGATGGGAAACAGACTCTGAATTTCTCAAAGTGGTTCTGAGGGTTGCCTGTGTTATAGAAGAGATGATGGTGGTGGTCCAAATCCCACTGCCATTGAGTCAATTCTGACTCATCGTGATCCTTTAGGACAGAGTAGAACTGCCATAGAAGGTCTCCAAGACTGTGATGTTTACAGAAGTTGATTACCACATAGCTATCCCTTGTGACGGCTTGTGGGTTTGAACCACTTACCTTTTGGTTAATATTAAAGCACTAGTAATCACTGTACTAACAGGGCTCCTTATGACGGTGATTAGGTCTCAGTTATTCATTAGAAAAAGGAGTTAGGAAATCCCTTAAATTCTATTCCAGTTCTAATATTCTGTGATTCTACAGGACCCAATAAGCGTACACATTAAGTCTCCACAAACTCCAAGTGAATGCAGCTTAAATGCAGAATTAAAGGAATGATTATAGTAACATCATTACTGTGGATGCAATATTACTATAAATAAGTGTAGCAAGACCATCACTAACACTATTAAAGGGATAAATAACTTTAGCAACACCATTAAGTATATTGTTTATAGTTTCAATGGTTTCTCCTATCTAGGAGGAATATTAGAATTTTTAGTAAACTCTTAATACTCTCATTATGCATATAAAATGATTGTGTGAACAGATTTTTACACTCCATCTAACGTTCCACTTTACTATGATAACAGGGATAGTTCTAGAACACATCTTCATTCCTATTTGCTCTTTTGTGTCTATCAATGTTTTAGAGAAAGGTATTTTATGACCAATCATGAAAGGTGTTAAAGTAACAGTTTCTATGACATGTAATTTAACTCAAACTGTGTCTCTCCACACATGGGTTCAACCTGTCTTTCGACGTGGATCTGTATGAACAAGGATGAGTAAGTATGTATCTGACACGTAGAATCCCAGCAACTGCTGATTGGACGAGAATACTCCCTTTACAAGTTATAAAACTCATTATCATGAAGTAAGAGAAAGGAAATCAACATTATCTATTGACATCAAAGAGTGACGAAAGAAGGTTGATAATGGCCAGGTTGCCATTTACTTTCCTTGTCAACAATCGTGATTAAATTCTTCATTTGGACTACAAACTTTGGCTTGTGATGAATGTTTATATAGCAAAAAATTTGTGCCATATATTTCATAAGTTTACTATAATTTAAAAACAAAACAACAATTGATGAGATGGGATAATGGGAAATACAAGAGGATTTATTATTATTATCCAAGAGAGGAATACAAATAAATTCCCAGAAGGTAATACTAAAACTCATAAGGATGGTGGAACATTTAAAAATAAGCAAAATGGATCAAATCAATCAAAAGACACTGACACTACTAATTTCAATATAAAACAAAGTCTTCAAAGATCTTTGGAGACTCCCAGTGCTTTGCAATGAAACAAATAGAAACTGAATATATGAAACTTTATTCTTATAATAACACTGCTGGAAATAAACTTCTGCCCACTGTGGAAGATATAAGCTAAAGAAACTTTGTTTTTAGAGGAATGAATACAGTTATTAGAAAAGCTGTATTTTTCTATTCTGTTCTTTACATTAATGCCGATTATAGCACAAGACCCTTCAATTTACTAATGTGCAATCAAACCTTTTGTTAAGGTGAGGAATACAATCCATTTAAATGTTTCTTCCTCATGAGACTACAACAAGGTTCTGTGTTTAAAATCAGGTGGAGATTAAACTAATATTTTTAAAAGTGAGGAGTAAGTTGCTTTTGTTGTCATTTGGGGAAATTTGGGTTTTTTTTCTTCCTTTAAAAATAAATTCACTTGTTTACATTAATACATTGAAGAGGAATATTTGTATTGAATATTTAAATTCCAAATGTAAGACATTTGAATTACAAGCAAAAAAATATGAAAGGAGAAATTAGATGGGGACAAGTGTTTTGTCTTAGCATCTACAGATGTAGAGATTTCAGGAAGAGCAAGTTGCTTGAGGGGACAAGGTCTTTTGGCTGTCTATAGATGGACGATCTGGCATATTTGAAATATCATTTATTACTGTTGTACAGCAGGCTTGTTAAAACATTTGAAATTAGAAATTCAAAGTGGTGCCTGCAAAATCAAAGGAGGGCAGATATGGTTAAGTGATTCAGAGGATAGTTTTGCTATTTCTCAGCTTAGCAAGGATTTACTTGAAACAGGATTCACAAAGCATACAATTCTATTCCGATTACCATATGCCTCTAATAAAAAATAATAATAGTGAATTAAAATTCTGCAGGCACAGGTTAAATTGCCTCTGGAGCAATCTTGTAGCTTTAACACAAGCCCAACTTCTGCACCACTTTTGATTTGCAATGGGATTACTGGTTTTAGAGGATAGTTAAAACACCATTGCTTTGGCTCTACACGTTTGTTTTTTTTTAAAAAAAGGCAAAACCCATCGATCTTAGACAAGGCCAGTTCTCAAAGTATACTGTCCTATCAGTATGCAATTAACTTGGGAAAAGTAAATACATGGTTTTGGAATGCCACCTCTGTGTTATGTGCACAAAGCCTAAAAGCATTAAGAATGGGCCTAAAGAGTCGAGATAATTAAAAGGCCACTCTTAAACTCGCCTGCTCTTTCCAATGCATTTAAAAAATTGTACCACGGAAATCTGCTTCTGAGAAGGAAACATTTCTACCTCAAATGTTTGTACGTTTGAAGCAAGCAAAGGGTCTTGGTGACACAGTGCTTAAAGCACATAGCTGCAAAACGGAAGGTGAGCAGTTCAAACCCACCAGTGGTCCCAAGGAAGAAACAGAGTCAGTCTTGGGACCACCCTATAAAGCAGTTCTACACTGCCCTGTTGTTGTTAAGTGCCGTTAAGTCAAATCCAACCTTGTACAGGAAGGAGTGGCTGGTTGGTTTGAACCACCAATCTTGCAGTTAGCAGTCCAGTGTTTATCCTACAGAGCCACACCAGATACTGGG
Source organism: Chrysochloris asiatica (assembly GCF_000296735.1). NCBI lineage: Eukaryota > Metazoa > Chordata > Mammalia > Afrosoricida > Chrysochloridae > Chrysochloris > Chrysochloris asiatica. The sequence continues at coordinate 3,655,157 of NW_006408795.1, read as the reverse complement.
TTTGGGATGTGTTGGAATCCACTGTATGGCCGTGAGTTTTGAGTGAGATTGCAGTAAGCAATAAGAGTTCCTTATTCCAGTGAACTGGGAAGTCAGACAAGGAGATGAGACTATGCAACAAAACCTTTCAATGAATGCTGTGTTAATGCAGTTTAGAAATGTACCCACCATTCTTTATACTGTATACTGTTAAAGCATGAAGCTCTGGTAGCGCAGTGGTTACGAATTGGGCTGCTAACCTGAAGGTCGGCAGCTAGAAACTACCAGCTGTTCCATGGACGAAAGACAAGGCGTTCTGCTCCCATAAAGATCTGAAGCCTTGGAAACCCTGTGCAGGGTCATTATGAGTTGGAACCGACTCCACGGTACTTAACAACAACAACAACTGTTAAAGCAGTGGGGAGAGGTCAAATAGGTCAAAATGGAAAGGCTTGAAGAGAAAGATCCTCACACTCACTTAAGGCAGAGAGAGAATAAGTAAGTTAACGACAGGAACAAAGTATGAAACCGTGAACAGGAAATGTACAGTACCCTTGTTTTGAGGCTATGGAGTCCTGGTGTGGCACTGCGGATTAATACACTGAACAGCAAGGTTCGTTTGAAGCACAAGGGCAAGGTGGGTGGTTCAAGCTCACCAGTCGCTCCTTTTAAACCTGATACAGGGTCACTGTGAGTTGGAACGGACTCGAGGGCACTTAACAACCACACTACTTAATCACCTATTTTATTTAAAATCCTTTTCATAATAAAATGTTTGCAATAAAAAAAAAAAGAAGAAGAACTCTAAAGAAAATGACATATGTTTTCCAAAGTACTGTTGGAAAAAGAATCTCTAAGAGGACAAATTTCTTGCTTCTAATAGAGGAACCATGGTGTGGTGCTGTAGGATCAGCGCTGGACTGTGAACCACAAGGTTGGCAGTTCAAACTCACCAGATGCTCCTCAGAAATCCTATACAGAGTGGCTATGAGTTGGAGCTGACTGGAGGGCACTTAACAACAACAACACAACAGAGAAACCAAGACATGGTTTGTGTCTCTTTACTGCTTTTGAAAGAACAATGAGAAAAAAAGGTTAGGTCTGCAAAGTATTAATTTCCTAGGACATGAAAACCAGTAAATCTCAATTAGACAGAATTCAACCAGGAACTTCAACAGATCTCCATTCTCATCTTTGCTTTTGGCATTTCAAATCTAGGACACATTTTACAATTACAGAAAAATAACATGGATACAGGAGGGTTCAGAAGCAATCAATAGGAGGCCTGAGGTGGCGCAAATGGTTAAGTGCTTGGCTGCGAAACTACAGGTTGGTTGTTTGAGTTCAATTGGAGGTGTCTTGGAAAAAAGATCTTGTGATGTACTTCTGAAAAATTGCTATTGTTATTAAATGCTGTCAAGTTGGTTCTAACTCATAGCAACCCTGTATAGGGTTTCTGAGGCTGTACAGCTTTGCAGGAGTAGAAAGCCGCATTTTTCCCTCAGGAGAGTCTGGTGGGCTCGAACCGCTGACCTTGTAGTCCCGGGATTATCGTGTACAGCCACTTCCCCCCTCTTCTTAAAAATAGGCCGTTGAAAACCCTATGGAGACACACCTGGGGTCTCCAGAAGCCAACAGCAACTGGTTTAAACAATGAATAAAACAATCTTTAGGGCATTTCCTGGAGTCAGTAAGTAATTACAAGAGTCTCTAGATTGTCTGTGTGATGCTCTAAAAGACACCCCACTGACTAGAAACACAGTGATCATCAAATGTTTGGGATTTTCAGTAACCTTTACTTATTAAGATTTGTAGAAAAAGAGAATCACAGCTTCATAAAGACTTTAACAGTCTAATGGGGGAAAATGCTAATAAAGAACATATTTCATTCCTGAAACATTCTAATTAATGAACTGTTAAAAAAAAATAAGTAATTTGTACTTACCACCTACTCTTACTAAATAGTGAGGGAAAGATTTGTTCTTTTATTCATTCCACCATTTGTTTTATGCCGAGTATCCTTTAGCATGATATAATATTCAGATAGATGCGTAGGAGAGGGTTACAAAGGTCGTATGCAGAAAGATTAAGACAGAAACTATTTAATAATGGTGATGATGACAATAACACCACTTCATATTTACAGACTGCCATTCTCCGGGAAGCTCAAAGAATTTTAAATGAGCATTCCATGAATTTTATTGTCTTATTTAACATCTTAAAAATTAAGATTATATGAGCACAGGTAAAATAAAAAGGTGCATTATTTATAAGCAGCAGAAAACAATTAAGAGCATTATATTTTCTATAAATGCGCAACTATTTACATTTAAACTTAGGGCAAAACAGGATTGCTTGGCATTATGAGTGGAAACTGGATCCTTCTCCTACCTGTAAGGGAGAGTAAGGGAAGAGTTGCATTATTATTATTATTGGCAGTCCGATTTTGATCATTTGTTTGTTGGTCTGGCCATTTTATTCATTCACCTAATTAAGGAGCTCTGGTAGCGTAGTGGTTACGAATCAGGCTGCGGTTACGAACCTTAAGGTCAGCGGTTCGAAACTACCAGCCGCTCCGTGGGAAAAAGATGAGGCTTTCTACTCCCGTAAAGATTTACACCCTCGGAAACCCTGTACAGGGTCGCTATGGGTCGGATCCGACTCGACGGCACTTAACAACAACAACAACAATTTTATTATGCACATGGAGTTGCTGGATAGTGCAAATGGTTAATGTATGGCACTATAGGATAAGCATTGGACTACTAACCACAAGAGTCAGTTCAAACCCACCAGCCACTCCTTGGAAACCCTATACAGGGTCACTATGAGTCAGAATCAACTCAACAGCACACAATAACAACAACCCAAAGGCCAGAAGGCTAAGTACACCCAGAGATGCTTCGCAAGAAAGACCTGGAGATCTACTTCCAAATAGTCAGTCATTGAAAACCTACAGAGTCCAGTTCTGCTCTGGCACACAGGAAGTCATCACGAATCAGAATCGATTTCATTCTGTTTATTTATTTTTAATGAACCAGGGAATACTCTAGATTCTAGAAATTATTGGTTGAGAGTCTATCTTCATGCGGCTGGTTTCGTTAAGCAGAGGAAGACCACATAACAAACATAGAAATAGAATTTACAAAGATGATTTCAGATGATGGTAAGTGGCAAGAAGCCAAAACAGTGCTGTGATGGTGTGTGGGTGCAGGTGAGGGGGAGGTGGTTACTCCAGGGAGGGTGTGTAGGAAGACCTTTCTGAAGAGATGGCTCTTGAGTTCACTCCTGAAATATGAGAGGGAGCTGGTGTTGCCAAGTACTGTAGGAAGTATCACAGGGAGAAGGAATAGCAAAGTCTAGAACCCTCAGGTGGATGGATTAGGCATGTTCCAGAAACAGAAAGAAGGTCAGGGTGGCGAGGTTGAAAGGTGGTCACGGATCAGATCTAGAAGAACCTCGTCAACATGGTAAGGAGTCTGAAGTTTATTTTAAGAGCAGTGAGGCATTGATGGATAATTTTATGCAAGGGAAGGTCATGGTGATGATTATGCTTTTTATAGTTAACCCTAGCTAATTAATGTGTGGGAACAGATTCTACTGAGAGGCAAGTTGGGACTATTGCAGCTATCCAGGTAAAAGATGACGGTGACTAAGATTTGGGTACACCACTCATCTGTCAATATCATGCTTTGGTGTCCTACATGTTGCCACGATGCTGGAAGCTCTGGCACCCAAATTTCAAATACCTGTAGTGTTCAACCATAGTGGATAGGTTTCAGCAGAGCTTTCAGCCTAAAACAGACTAGGAAGAAAATCCTGGAGATCTACTTCTGAAAGTTAGCCAATGAAAACCTCATGGATCACAAAAGAAGATTGTTGGATACAGTGCGGCACTCACAATACTATGTTTACAACAATAGACTCAAGCTTACCAATTATCCAGGAGATGTTGCAGCTTCGGCTTACATTTGTTCTATTGTACATGGAGTCAGCCACTACAAACCACAAAATCAGCGGTTCGAGCCCACCAACCGCTCAGCAGGAGAAAGATGAGGCTTTCTGCTCCAGCAAAGATTTTGAAAGCCTTGGAACCCTTATACAGGGTCACTATGAGTCGGAACCAACTCAACGGCACTTAACAACAACAACGTAGGGTCACCATGAGTCAGAGATTTGGGTAAAATAGTGGAGGCGGAGAAGTGGAAAGATATGGGCACAACTACCAGGATTTGCTACTGAAAGCAAATTAGTCTCTTAATACGTTTCACTTTGTTTCGTTATTCTACCTGTTATTGCTTATATTGCTTTGTTGTTATTGTTAAGTGCCATTGAGTGGGTTCTGATCCATGGCGAACCTGTAGAGGATTTCTTTAAGTCCCTGTAATCTCCTAATTTGCAGAATATTCAATAAGTGTTTAAAAACTATCTTTCACATAAGCACAGGAAAGAAAGATCTTAACAATTTGATCTGAAAAACACGGTTGTAGCCTTAATTTATCCAGTCAAAATGTGAATAATAATCTAAAAAATCCCACCAATAATCCAGATATTTCTAATTACCTTCATGTTTCTCCTACACAGACAAAAATTCAAGTATCTGACAACACTATTTAGTTGCATAGTACCCCCTGTATCCAGCCTCACTGGAAGTGAGTGTGCCCAAGTTTTACTGTAGAAATTAACAGGCCAAAGTTTAAACCAACATTTTAAATGTAAAATCTAATTGAACAACTAAATCAACCTGGAGTACTTTGATATTTATTGTTATTGTTAAGTGCCATTAAGTTGATTTCAAATCATAGCAACGCTATACAGGGTTTTGAGGAGCAATTGGTGGGTCTGAAACACGAAACCACAGGCCTTTGTGACTAGCAGTCCAGTGCTAATCCTACAGTGCCACACCAAGACTTTGATATACTTATCCTCAAACGAACCAACTTTTGAAATGCATTCAACAGTATCCATGTACACGTGCTTCTATAAGTACAAATCTACAGCTATGTTATAAATTGATAATAGCTACTCGCTATGGGTCGGATCCGACTCGACAGCGCTTAACAACAACAACAACTCACATCAGAACAAATCCCTAGAGAAGGATAACACGTTTGGTAAACTGGAATGTCGGAGAAAAAGAGGAAGACCCCCAAAGAGATGGATTGACACAGTGGCAGCAACAATGGGTACAAATGTAAGAACGACTGTGAAGTTGGTGCAGGATCGGGCAGTGTTTCTGTTAAGCATAGGGTTGTTACGAGTCAGTACTGACTATGAGTCCGTGGCACCTAACAACAACAATCATAGCAAGTAATTATTATCCCCTGGTACACCAGACATACTGTGGTACCTCTTCTAGACCACCTGGGTTCCAGTTATTATATTACTATTGCTGTCATAAAATGGGTCCCAAGTGCCATTATATTAAAAAAAAATAAAAAATAAAAAATCCCATGAAAGATTTAAAACTGGAGTCGATTGATACAATGGGCCTCTGCAGCACCTCAAGGTTCCTTGTGTTCTCTGCTGAGGCGCCGTGTGTAAGAGAGGAACTTGGAACTTCTAGATCTTGGGCCTAGGTATTCTGACCAGTCAGGGAGTGTCTCCAACATGGCATTAAACATGGCTCCAGATTATAAAGGAGCCTCAAAAATTTTGTGGAAAAATGCCATACGGCCAGGTGCCGGCGGCCAGGAGGCAGGCTTGCAGAATGTGCCCTTTGATTGGTTAAATGATTATATATTCCTGAGTGTTTTTGTGTACATCCTGCCTCCCCCTCCCAACAAAAAACAAAAACAGAGGGAATAGAAGCAAATACTGTTGAATGATGATGCATGGAGGAGATTGCAATCATTGCAATAAAACGATGAGTGTAAAACTGATGTTCCCCCATGTAAACTATCACTCAACTCACAATAAAAATTTTAAAGAAAAAGAACTGCCATAATCTTTTAATTCCATTCTTCCCCAACTTTTTGAAGCTTCCATCTATGTATAGAGTAAGCACTAACCATCACTAAGAGTACCATCTTCCCAGGTCCGTCTTGCTGAACTTCCAGGAACAGAAAAAAAAAAAAAATTTATTTTTCTGTTTCTAGCTACATTTGACTATAGCCAGCCAATGCCATACAACTCTGTCAATTTGGTGGGAAAAATCATAAAGACAGGAATAAAATATAATAAGATGTTTTAGGTACAGTCCCCCAAACTGGTAGCTTTTATTAAACACTGTATCCCCAAGGTCTAACATAGTAATCTCAGGGGATCAATAAATATTTGTTGAATGAATGAGTGAAGGGTACAAACACCCACTGAATCCCCCTTGGATCACAATAGCTCTACGAAACCACTGCCATCGAGTCAGTTCGACTCATAGTGACCCTATGTGGTATTTGGTAATTAGTAAAGTGAATCAGAGCTCCAGTATAATCGAAGTTTAATCACTGTGTTTCAGGAACGTGTATAATGTAACCATCAGTTTTATTTCAGAACTACATGTGATGCACATTGAGTCTGCCCAATGTTGCTAATAACATCTTTTTGGACAAGTTAATACTAGTGCTTCATTTAATAACTGTCTTTAACAATATTTATTATTTACTATTTTCAATCAAAAGAATACACTGAAGAGTAGGAAGGCAGATTCTTGAACAATATTAAGCATATTACAAAAATGTTTTTAAAGAATATTCTTGGACAATTTAATTCTTTGAGCTTCCTCTCTTGCTCTGACTACCTTACACACGCTCATACCCTTGCTGGGATATTTGGGAATCTTGCATAATCCACCGTAGGAATGCATGAGCAGCAACCAGCTTCACAGTGGCTCACACATGAGCAGCTCTGGAGCCTATAAAATATTCATTCACTTTCAAAAATATTTGCACCCTGCTGTCAAACTTAGGCAAATTCATACAGAGTATCAGAAAATGGAGATTTTTAAAGGCAAATGCTTTCCTCAAAACTCTCTTTCCATGAACACATTTTCTTCAAAACGATTTTAATAAGAAAGATTAACAATTTCAACATTAGTTGCTAATCCCCTTTCATTTAAAACTCTGCTGATAAAATTATTTGCTTGTCATTCAAATAGTAAGTAATAATTATAGATTTGAGGCTTCCATCTCTGGCTTCATTAATAGTAAATTGCATGGAAGTCTGAAGCATAAGTCAGCTTTGATAGATCTCAAAATGCAATTTCCATAGCTTTCCTTGGCTATGTACAATTAATTACACAGTTAATAAGGAAAATATGTTAATGAAAGGAAAATTATTCATCCAGACCACCTGCCTTTACCAAATATCTTTTGTGTGGTTCTCTTCTTTTTGTAATTTTGCTCTATAACAGTATGTGTGTGTGTGTGTGTGTGTATATATATATATATATATATATATATATATACATATATACATACATACATACACTTGACAATGTGGTGATTTTTAAATACCAGTCTGCAGCTACTTTGATTAGCATAAGGAAAAATTAATTCAACTCTAGAACTTTTTTTTTTCTTACTTATTTCTGCCTTAAAAAAATTTAAATATCTATCCATGGCATTTTAAGCTCCTAAAATAATTATTTATAAAACATAAAGGTGTGTTGTTTTCTACCAATAACATATTCATCTTCATAGATAAATAGAAAACTTACAATAAAATGCATGAAAGATATAGAGATACATCTCTTTTAGTTCTTAAAAAGAAATTAAATCTTTTAAAGTAGATTCCACCATTACCCAATGCCCTAGAGTCAGGGAACTGCCCAAAGGGTTTCCAAATTGGTAAATCTTTATGGAAACAGACTTCCTTCTCCCTCAGAGCAGCTGGTGGGTTCGAACCTCTGACCTTTTAGTTAGCAGCCTCCAGGATTCCTTTTAAGTAATAGATTAAACAGTCTTGGTATGGTGCTACAGGATAAGTACTGAACTGCTAACTACAAGGTTGTTGGTTCAAACCATTAGAAACCCTATGTTATTGTTAAATGCTGTCGAGGTGGTTCTAACATATAGCGACATTGTATAGAGTTTCCAAGGAGCAGCTGGTGAGCTTGAACCGCCAACCTTGCAGTGCAAACTGACCTTGTAGTCCAGTACATTAACCCACAGTGCCACACCAGGACTCCTGGAACCCTATACAGATTTCGCTAAGAGTTGGAACTGACTCGACAGCACTTAACAACAATTATTTTCTGCTGTGGTGTTGCAGGATAAACACTGGACTGCTAACGCAAAGGTTGGTGGTTCAAACCCAGTAGCCCTCCTCAGAAACCCTACACAGGGTCACTATGAGTTAGAAGTGACTTGATGGCATTTAGGAACAACGGTATTTTTTTCTTATTCATTTAAATCTCTTGCGTTTAGTAATAATTAAATTCTACTATCCCATTTGGACAACCAAAGCTTGACTATCCATAGTTTAACCCAGAAACCAATGTTAACTTTTACAAGGAAAATTAATGTCTCCTGAGGTCTGGATGCCAAATAGAAATCCGAAAAATGTAACAGGAAAAAGAAAATTGACTTACAAGAGCCACATTTATATTCACATTTTTAAACATTACTTGGATAATATGAAAGAATTTCTTTGCAAATATTTATTTTATAGCTAATTTTCACTCATAAAAATCAATACATATTCTTCATTAAACAATAAGAATTTTATTCCAGTCTCAACCATGTCACTTTGGCACCTGACAACTACTCTAGAATATGCATTATTTAAAAATTCTATTAATGGACAAATTTTTAATTAAAAATCATTTTCCAAAGATTTAATAGGAAATGTAAAGGTGTAAGAGGGGGAAAAAAGGATTTATTAAAATGTGGTTCTAGGATGATCAAAACTAAAGGGATCTTATAAGATGTTAATAAATTCTAGAAGATAAAAAGAATCTTCCAAACAATACCCACTGTAATCTCCAGTACTGTGGATAGCTGAGGAGCAATATACAAATAAAGAAAAGTCATATGATGAAGAAATCAAGGTATCTTATCAAGCCTATACTACACTAACATTTGGTGACTAGGGTCAAATGCTAATTTGGATTTCATTGATAAGTTCCAGTTTCTTTTTATTTAAGCTGCTTTTTCAAAACACTTTTTAGAGGAAGAAAAAAATCAACAACTATTACTCCAGGTTGTATAACAACTGAAATGAACAGGCACCCACCCCTCCTCAACTTGCTGATTACCTACAAAATTCAGATAGCCAATTTCAAGTAAGAATTATAGGAATGAATTTTCTCAAAGAACCACCATCATCACTATCACCCAACAGACATGAAAAAGCCCACAGGAGACAATTTTTACTCTAAAGATGACGACAGTGGTTATAACAGGGAAACCTTTCAAGAAGAGGAAAGAGAGGAGGGGATGGTTGCCTAGCAACACACAGACAGCTTCTCACCCATTATAAAGCAGCAGGTCTTTTCTTAGCAGCAGTCTTTTGTGGTCTGTACCAATGATGTAGTCATTACAGTTTTCTGATAAAGTTTTCAGGAAGGATAAAGAATTCCAGCAAATGTAGTAAAGGTTACCTTGGATAACAATCTTGACATGATGTTTTTTTTTTTCTCCCATGTCCATTCTTTAACAGATGATTATAAAATATTCACAGAAATTCTTCAAGTATTCAGTAAAAACGGGATGCTATATTTTCTAACTTTCCCAAACCAGCAGTTGTATATGCTCATGAAGTATGCTGGTGGTGCTGTAGGACAAACACTGGACTTCTAATCACAAGGTCAGCAGTTCAAATCCACCAGGTGTTCCATTGGAGAAAGAATGAGGCTTTTGTGCTCCATAAACCCTCTCTAGTGTCTCTATGCCTTAGAATTGACTTGATAGTGCTGGGCTTGCTTTGGTTTTTAGTCTATGTTCATAAGCAGTTAAACAAAAGGGGAACTCTAGGAATGGTACCAATACTTGAAAAATGCATACAAGACTCTTAACTTTCACTTCAACTCATATCCAACCAAGCTTGCTAACAAGAAAAGGTCTGAAGTTGTCAAGTCTGGGTCTATCTCCTCCACTTCCCCAGACCATTCTAGGAGTAATGAAATATGCTGAAGAATCAAGTCAGAAACAGAATTCAGTAGTCAGCCACAGTAGCCAAGAGTTGGTAAATAATCATCCCTCATCAATAGTTCCAGAATGAGGAGTTTGGGGTAGAAGGGAGAAGAGAGTGTGTCTGTCAAAAATTATTTCTACTTTATAGGGTAGAAAGTTAGTGATAAGGCTACCAAATTTATTTTTAATCCTTTCCTTGCTCAGCTGTCATTCATACTGTGGATTACCCAAATTACACACCCACTTGACTTGGCGAGGTTTGACGGATGAAGCGGGAGTGGCTTATCAGATGTCATCCTTCTTGCTCTTCTGTCTTAGCACAATGCAGCTGCAGAACTTTGAGCCTACCCCTTCCAACAGTGGGCTTTATCATCATGATACCATGCAGACAGTTTGGAATTTCTCTAAGGCCACTAGCCATTAGTATTTAAGGTTCAATCATCTGCCTACTCTGCCTGCTGACCTAGGCTCCTTAGGGTGTCAGTGCAAACCTACTGACAGCTAATTTTGGATACACAGGTTTGCAGGCACCTCCTGAAATAAGATAATCTCTTTGCCTGCATATAAAAAGCTAAATGTGGGAATCAGGCTAAATGTGATAACTATCTGGGTTCCTTTGATTACAGTCCACTGTAAAATGTTTTTCTTCATAATGCAGAACATAAATTTGATCTTGGGTACGATTGACAGGGGAATGTGGAATGAAACGACAGTACACAATCAACACTGTTTATTCTCTAATGTGCACTGAGTCATGTGTTCCCAACAATACAAAGGATTAGGTAACCAAAAGACCTTCTTCTCTCTCTACTAACCAGGAAATGATGGCTACATAGAACAGTCAGCTTTTCACCAAAGCAAGAGAAATCTCCAGGATACCCACAGAAATCAGAGCATGTGAAGAAGGGACTAGAAGCCAGAATGGTAGGAATATGACCCAATACGAAGTCCTTGGGGAGAGAATTAGGCTAAGATGATTTCCTGATGATCTTGGGTTTTGCTTGCCACATGGGACACGAATAAAACTTTGACCTATAGGAGGTAGAGAGTTGGACATGACACACTGTCATGGATTGAACTGTGTACGCCCAAAATCTGTGTCAGCTTGGCTGGGTCATGAATCTCTGGTTTGTCAGTTATTTGATGATCACTCATGATGTGCTCTGATGTAATGAACCAGCAAGATAAATCAAAAATCCAATCAGAACCCTGATCCAATGTAAGGGAGATCCCCAGGTAAAAGGAGAGAGAGGTGTGTAGAGAGAGGGGACCTACTTTCACCTAGAAAGCAGAGCCAGGAATGGAGTGAGTCCTTTGGCCCTGGGGTCCCTGCACTGTGAAGCTCCTAGATCCAGGGATTGATTGATGTCAAGACACATGGAGCTCTCCAAGGTATATCGGGCCTACGGAAGCTGGAAGGAGACGGGGACCTTTCTTCACAGCCAGTGCTCTGCAGTAGGACTTGTATCCTCCCAAACTGTGAGAGAATAAATTTCTATCTGTTAAAGTCATGCACTAGTGTCATTTCTGTAATAGCAGTACTAGACAACTCACAGAGATCTCCACAGGAAATGAGGACCCTCCAGAGACCACATTCTCAGTCAAAGAGTTTGTTCAGGCCATAAGAAGCTTCTTATCTGTCTCCATCTGGGTTCACAATTGGATGGAATTTGAACTATGGGCCTCTTCTAAGATTGAGGTTCAAATTTACAGTACATGTATGGTCCTGGGTCCGAGGTAACTTGTGGTGTCTGGAAAAACCAATCTCCAAACTTCTCAAGGTAAGTAAAGACCTTCAGCACAGACTGCACACATTTCTGACAGCGAAAATCCCACTATTAAGAATAAAAAATCTGAGACAATAAAGCCCACCAGCTAATAAACAAGTTGAGTACATTAGGAAAAATACCAGACAGTACTATTAGACCCATAAGAACCTGAGCTAATTGAAACATAAGAGAAACAAAATACCACATGACAATGATTGAATATATTAAAGTAGAAATCAATAACATTAAGAAAAGAACTAGGTATATCTTCAAAGGAATAGCATACAGAGGCAAATTAAAAATACATTCCTTTAAATTATAAACACAATGGATGAATTAAATTCATCCATTGTGTTTATAATTAAAAAAAATAGATTGCATTTTATCTTTTGTATTTGTGTGTGTTTCATAGGCTTGAAGTAAAACAACATCTATTTCTTTTCTCATTGGGAAATTTCCTGCGAAAGAAAAATAGGGAAGGAAAGGAGGGTGGGAGAAAGGAGAGAGAGAGGGGGAAGAAAGATTTGGAAATTGATCGTGCTGATTTTTATGCAACATGGGGAGTATGGTTGGCATAGCTGGATTGTACAAGCCAAAATGGCTGAAATGGCAAATATTTTTGTTGTGTAAAATAAAAAATTTAAAATACCTAAAAATAATAGTAGATTAGACAACAATGAAGGGAAATACTGAATACTACAAAATGGATCTGAGGGAATTTCCTGGAATGCAGGGCAAAGGGCTAAATAAGAGAACATGAAAGCCAATTTAACAAATACAATTCACAGTGTGTTACATACTTCTATTAAAGGAAAGAATTGAGAGAATGGAGGAAAAACATTTCAAAAACCTTTTTATTGTGAATTGAGTGAATGTTTATAGAGCAGATCATCAGTTTTGTAGGAGAGTCAAATTTTAAATGTAAATAATTTCTAATTTTCTAGAATTTGTGAAATACATGATTTTCAGATGTAGATCTCAGACTGTCTGTAGGCAAATATAAAAATAGATAAAATAAATCTATACCAAGATATGTCACAAGGAAATCACAGAATGACAGAGGTATAGCAATTGGAAGAAAGTATGGATTACTCAGAAAGCGGCAGCCACTAAACCAGCATCAAACAACTTTCTCAACAGCAATGGTATCAGAAGGTAACGAACAGTATTTTGAAAGTAATGGGAGAAAAACAAACTGTAATTGGATCTTTGTTTAATTTATTAGGCAAGTGTGAGGATTCAAGATCATTTCAAAGACTTGAAGAGTTTCCCACTAAAAGACTAAAGGAAATATTTTTCAGGAAACAAAATTTTACTCAAAATGAGGAATTGAGAAACACGGAGGAATGATGAAGGAAAAAATAAAACAATCTACACAAATGCTGAATATAAAAATTAATCATGTTGTTGTTGTTGTGAAGTGCCGTCGAGTTGATTCCAACCCATAGCGACCCTGTATAGGGTTTCCAAGGAGCAGATGATGAGTTGAACCACTGACCTTGCAGTTCAAGTGACTTTGCAGTCCGATGCGTTAGCCCACAGTGCCACACCCAGACTCCAAAAATTAATCATAAAAATGGTCAATTTAAGGATATAAAAATGAGGTGGAACTAAAATATAGAACAACAATATGTGTGTGTCAGTAGGGAGTTAATTGGGGTCAGAATCTAAGATTCTTGGTTTATTGGGAGAAGGGTAGAGATATTAACTTCAGACCTTGTTAAATCAAGTATACATATTAAAATAGTCAGAGTAATTATTAAAATACCCTGAACTAGTGGAAAGGAAAACAGGGACTAAAAAAATCTCAGTAACTGCAGTAGAAGGAAGGAAATGATGAACAAACACACAAACAGAAAATGCAAGATAATGATAAAACACAAAATAAGATGCATATGGGTTTAACATTGATAGGTTTTTAAAAAATAAGACTTTAAAAACATGGTTATAACATTTTCTACAAAATCTCGTTTCTAGTAGTTGTAATTATGAAAATGATTTTACAATACTTGTTTTACAAAACTTTCTTACATGCTGCATCATTGAGGCATCATATGGATTTTATATCTCATCATATGGATTTTATAATCATTTTTTATCCATGTGGAAAATGAAACTGGGGTGTATGGAGTTTAACTCTTACCCAAATGACTCACAGAAAGCTAGTATCTACCCAATACTTCAGGGTATTCTAAGTCATTTGAGTTTCATGTCCCTCTTACTTGGCGATGGTGTGATAAACACTGAACTGTAACTAAAACGTTGGAAGTTCAAACCCACCAGATGCTATACAGGGAAACTCTGTATAGGAGAGCCAGAAACGACTTGATGGCACTTAACAACAAGAAAAGGACATCAACGAAAAGTAGTCACGACCCTTTCAATTTCGGTCTTGTTTATCAGACATGTCTTACCTTTGAGCAAAAGTAAATGAATAAATGTTAATTTTATTGTTTAAAAAACCACAGTGTGTTATGTACTGAGTTAAAACAAACACCACACATGCTGGTATTCAAGGCTGTTCAGTACCTGGCCCCTATTTATCTGTTCAAGTCTATGTTCTGTTAGGTTTTTTTTCTTCCAGGATAAACATCACTCATGGGGATTTGGTAAACTCAGTCTTCTGCCTGTCCCAATATGGTTCCTCCTGACTGATAAAAAACCTTGCATCTAAGATCCATCTATGGGGCTCTGGTAGCATAGTGGTTACGAATTGGGCTGCTAACCTCAGGGACAGCAATTCGAAACTACCAGCTGTTTCGCAGGAGAAAGATGAGGCTTTCTGCTCCCGTAAAGATTTATAGCCTCGGAAACCCTGTACAGGATCACTGTAAGTCAGAACCGATGCCACGGCACATAACACCAACAAGAAGAAGATCCATCTCATGCCCCAATACCTTCCTCCAAGCTCCCTCCACTATCTCAAATTCCTTAATAGCTGAAAGGTCTTTTAATAAAAAACACAATGTGGTCTTTAACTATCTCAAGTGTGTGGTGTTAAGGATAAGCACTGGACTGCTAACCACAAGGTTACTGGTTCAAATCTACCAGTTACTCTTTGGAGCCCTGTACAGGGTCGTTAGTCAGAACCAACATGATGGCACTTAACACCAACACCAACAATTGTGTTCCTCTGGGCTTTCTGCTCCTATAAAGATTTACAGCCTCTGAAACACTATACAGGGTCGCTATGAGTTGGAACTGACTCAGTGGCAGCTAACAACAACAGCAGAGTATTCCTCTGGAGTTCCTGGGTAGTGCACAAAGGGTATGACTGCTAACTAGAAATCACTTCAAAATTAAAGGCCTGGGAGGCAATCTGTTTCTGAAAAATCATCCATTGAAAACTCTACAGAGCACAGTTCTACTGTGAAACACATAGGGTTGCCAGAAGAAAGAACCAGCTCCATGGCAACTGGTACTTCAAGTGTTTGTCCAACTGACACACCTCCTTTCACCCCCAAATGGACTGTAAGTATCTTATGGACAGAGCACACACCTTCTGCACTCAGAAAAAATTCTGTTGAACACCAACTTTGTCCAGGGATGCATTGTATCCTAAGGACATAATGGGGAGCAAACTTGAAATGACTCCTTGTTCACTTGTATGGTATGGTTTAGTGGGATTTCAAAATCAGCATTTTAAAATATTAATTTTATACATATCAATAAACAATCTCTCCTGGTCCTCAAATAAAACTGT
>NW_006408795.1:3636326-3637561 GCF_000296735.1 Chrysochloris asiatica | reverse complement strand
TGATATTTGATTTTGTCTTCTTGAACTGCCCTTTGAAACTTTCTACTCAGCTCTTTTACCTCCTACTTTCTTCAATTTGCTTTAGCTTCTTTATGCTGGAGGGCAAGTTTCAGAGTCTCTTCTGATACACATTTTGGTCTTTTCCTTCTTTTGTGTCTTCTTATTGCCCTTTTGCTTTCTTCCTGTGTGATATTCTTGATGTCATCCCACAACTTTTCTGGTCTTTGGTCATTAGTGTCTAATTCAAATCTGTTCTTGAGGTGATCTTTAAATTCAGGTGAGGTATATGTTCAAGGTAATATTTTGGTTATCATGGACTTGTTTTAATTTTCTTCAGCTTCAGCCTGAACTTGCATATGAGCAACTGATGGTCTGTTCCACAGTCTGCCCCTGGCCTTGTTTAGGCTGATGATTTGGAGCTCTTTCCATAGATGTAGTCAATTTGATTTCTGTGTATTCCATCTGTTGAAGTCCATTTGTCTAGTCATCTTTTATGTTCTTTAAAAAAGGGTAAGTACAATGAAGAAGTCATTGGTCTTTCAAAATTCCATCATGCAATCTCCAGCATTGTTTCCATCCAGAAGGCCATGTTTTCCAACTACCGATCCTTCCTCTTTTTTTTTTTTTCAATCTTTGCATTCCAATCACCAGTAATTATCAACACATCTTGATTGCATGTTTTATCAGTATCAGACTGAAAAAGTTAGTAGAATTCTTCATCATTACTGGCTTTACTGGTTGGTACGTAAATTTGAGTAACACTGGTATTAACTGGTCTTCCCTATAAACATCTGGATATTAACCTGTCACAAACAGTGTTGTACTTCAAGACATATCTTAATATGTTCTTTTTGATGATGAATGTGACACCATTCTTCTTCAATTTGTCATTCCCGGCACAGCAAACCATGTGATTATCAGATTCAAAATGGCCAATACCAGTCCATTTCAGTTCACTAATGCCTTATGTTGTTGTTAGGTGTCATCGAGTCGGTACAGACACATAGTGACTTTATGCACAGCAGAACGAAACACTGGGCCAACCTCACTACTGTTGCTACTCTTGAGTCCATCGATGCAGCCACTTGGCCTATCCATCTCGTTGGGGGTCTTCCTCTTTTTCTCTGACCCTCCACCTTATGAAACATGATATCCTTCTCCAGTGACTGGTCCCTCCTGACAGTATGTTCTTAGTATGAGAGACGAAGTTTGGCCATCCTGGCCTCCAAGGAGCA
>NW_006408795.1:3634845-3635447 GCF_000296735.1 Chrysochloris asiatica | reverse complement strand
GGCCTCTTCTGAATCCGGCTTGAACCTCTGGAAGTTCTCTGTCAATGTATGCTTGCAGCCATTTCTATATTACCTTTAGTAACACTTTACTTGCATGGGACAGCAAAGAGATTTTCCAATGATTTCCGCATTCCGTTGGGTCACCTGTCTTTGAAATAAGCACAAATACGCATGTCTTCCAATCAGTTGTCTTCCAAATTTCTTGGCAGAGATGAGTGAATGCCTCCTGCACCGCCTCACTGTTTTGAAAGATTCCAATTTTTATTCCATCAATTTCGGGTGCCTTGTTCTTTGCCAATTCCTTCAATGCACCTTGGACTTCTTTCTTCAGTATCATTGGCTCTTGATCATATGTTACCTCTTGAAACAGCTGACCATTAACCATTTCCTTTTGGTATAGTGACTCTGTGTATTTCTTCCATGTTCTCTTGATGCTTTCTGTATCATTCAATAATTTGCCCAGAGAATCTTCTGCTCCCGTAAAGATTTACAGCCTTGGAAACCTTATGCAGGGTTACTATGAGTCAGGGGCACACAGCTACCACCACCATCCATTTTAATAAGGTGTATCAAACAAGGTGATACTTAAAGAACAATGAAAA
>NW_006408795.1:3619330-3634279 GCF_000296735.1 Chrysochloris asiatica | reverse complement strand
TGGTGGTTTTGAACGGCTGACATTGCGGCTCGCAGTTCACTGTTGATCCTACAGTGCTACACCAAGAGTCTATATGTATGAGGTGGTGATAGTGTGCAGTGGAGTAGATTCTGACTCATAGTAACCCTGCATAGGGTTTCCGAGGCTATAAATTTTATGGGAGCGGAACGCCTCACCTTTCTCCCATGGAATGGCTTTTAGTTTAGAACTGCTGACCTTGAGGTTAGCAGCCCAACTCATAACCACCACGCTACTAAATACCACAAAGTCAGTAGTTCAAACTCACTGGCTGCTCCTCAAAAACCTTATAAAGGATCACTATGAGTTGGAACAGACTCAATGGCACTTAACAACAACAATATAATACCTAAGATCGCCCAAGCATTTCTCAATAGACTCAACAGCTTGCTTCCTTATTGGGCAATAAGGCAACTTACATAAAATATTTGTTTCTTCAAGAAACAAATATGAAGACAGAAAATACATTATATTGAGACCTCTAAGTGATTAAAATATAAAGAACAAAATCTCTACATTGGTCTCTCACTTCAAACAGGAAATCTGACTTTTTTAGACCGCAAGAGGACAACACAGACCCTCTCCCACTGAAAATATGATAGTTCCACCTCCCGCCTCAGCCCAATAAAGAGCTCCTAAGTAAATTCTCCACAAATAATCAACAATGGACTACCTGGCCAGCACATGAGAAAGGTGCCAGCCGAAGGCTACTGGTGTGGAGTGCCCGGATGAGGCAAACTGTTAGTATGCTCACAAAAAGGTCAAAAGTTGGAGTCCACCTGAAAGCTCCTCGGAAGAAAGTCCTGGGCAATCTCCTTCCACAGACTCAGCCACCAAAAACTGTTTGTTCAGCTCTGCTCTGACACACGTCGGGCTGCCAGTCAGAATCTACTTGCCAGCAACTGATAGGAGAGCTTGTTGGTGGGCAGCAAAGCACTCTTCACAACGACTTCAAGACCGTGGGCACCAGCATTCCCAAGCAGCCCAAAGGGAAGTTGGGAAACAGATGAACACTTCCCTAGTTTAGCACCTGTTCTTAGCCTAGGGCCCATCAGCTGTGAGTACACGGCTGCTTCCAGTTTTCTCCTGTGTCTCCTCCTGGAACTATTCCACACAAAGAGGACTTCTTGACCTCCCTCCAACAGAAAGCATCTGTTGGTGTCCCAGATTTTCAGGGTCCTGAATACTGGCTGATTCTTAGTCAGTTTGATAGCTCAGATTTCCCATCTTTTCCTTTTTCTGGTGATTGAATGCCACCTTAGTACATCAGATTAAATACTCAGTAGTTAGGTGGCTTGCATAAGTTTCAAACTGGGAGCTGGGAGAAAAGAGCAGGTTAGACCCCCACCCCCCACTACCACCACCCTGATGGAGAAAGATGAGGGGTTGGAGGATATCTAATTTAGATGCATTGAAGCAATTTCATTCCCATGTAATCTCTTTGTCTAAATATCAGGCAGTATTCAAGCAGTTATAAACAACGTCAATGTAAAAAATAAACTCCACCAAAACGGAACCATGGAAAATAGCACTGTGGAGCCAGAAACAATCACCCACATAATTGTGTTTCTCTTAGTGTTGATTCCACAGAAGTAGGAAGAGGGCATTTACCCATTAGCTTAGTTTAATTTATTAGGCCTCCCTAACAAGTTAAATTGGAATCCTGGTGTGGCGCTGTAGGATATACACCAGACCCCACAAGGTTGGCAGTTCAAACTCATCAACTGCTCCTCAGAAACCACACACAGGGCCACTATGAATTGGACCCAACTCGATGGCACTTAAGAACAACAATAGCACTCTAAATTAGTGAGTGTGAATCTGATGAAACAGAAACCCAACCCATGGGATGAAATTCTGGTGGTGCAGTTACCAGTGTGCCCTTAGAAGCGTGCACTTAGATCTCAGAGAGCAGGTGCCGTGGAGAAGTATGTGGGGTAAGGTAATAATGGAATAATGTTGTTGTTATGTGCCATCGAGTCAGTTCTGACTTATAGCGACCCTGTATAGGGTTGCCAAAGAGCAGCTGGTGGGTTTGAACTGCACACCTTGTGGTTAGCAATTCAGTGCTGATCCTACTGTGCCACACCAGGACTCCAATGCAATAATAGTAATTTTGAAATATAAAGAAGTAATTTTAAAGAGGAAGGAACTGAGGCCTAGAGAAGTAATCTGCCAAAAACCACTCCTGCTTGATGGAGGGAGGCCAGACTAGAACTCTTTCTGCTGCTTCATGCTGAGTAATTACCTTTTTGAGGTAACAGGCCTTCAACACGTTGTCAAGAAGGCTTCCTGATGATCAATTAACATAAATTATGCATATTTATTCATATTAAAAAGTGTGATGCCAAGAGACAAAATGATTAAAGACATGTAGACAATTCAAAGTACACAAGTTGAAAAAACAAAAAGAAGATCCAAAATTGGATACTGGAGTGCCTAGGCAGTGTAAAGGGTCTCAGGTGCTTCCACTCAGATGCACCATGGAAGAAATGCCTAGTGATCTAAGGCTGAAAAATCAGCCATTTCAAGCCCTCTGAAGCAAAGTGGTGCTCTGACATACATGGGGTCAGCACTCAAACAGGCTACTGGTTAAAGGTGATCATGTGATTCTAGGGAAACACATGTGGGTTTGAACTACCGACCTTGACCTTGCAGTTACCAGTCCAATGCTTATCCTACAGGGCCACACCAGGGCTCATGATATAGTCTATGTATGCTTTATTAGTGTGGTTGTTGTTATGTGCTACTGAGTCGGTTCCAACTCATAACAACCCTGCATAGTGTTTCTAAGAAGTGGTGGGTGGGTTAGTCTTATTAGCAGTATCATTTTCCAGGAAGAGTGGGAATGCAAGGATTACCAAGTGTAGGATCTAATCCATCTTCTTACCTTTAATGTGGATGAAGATGTATTAAACAAAAGTACTTCTTCAGCACTGTTTTCCTAAGTTCCATAGCCTTTAAGTCTAATGGAGAAAGTGTTAAAATGGCTTTCTTAATAGTCCCATGCCCTAAAGAATCTTTTTATTTGTTTTCAAAACTCCAAAGGAAAAGAGTTCTGAAGCTAGAAATAACTATGTTGGAAACAGTTCCTCAGGATACCTACACACTAAGCGCTCACTTGCTGTGCGCGTGTTTCCTCTTTGATGTCAATTCCACATGGATTCAGATGCAATCAGTAACACTGAGACAGACCTGATGCTAGTCCTTGACATACTCATATGAAGCTTGGCACTCTGAAAACAAATGTGATATGGAAATGGAGTTTTTTAAATCAATAAATTCAAAGGATGTGATAAAATTTCTTAAGAAATCATGCCCCTTTCCATATTTAAAATAAAGTATTTTTATAAAGTAATTTTTTAAAGATGTCATCTGTTTGTTAGACTTCTCCATTTAACCTCAAACAAACTTCACCATATTGCCTTCTAAACACGTCTTTAAAGATGGACTCGTTGTATGGAAGCCGGTGCGTCCCCTTCCCCTACTTCCCCCTTACGGCTATTCTAGTCACTCAGCAAATATCTGTGGAACCCTTACCAGGTGCCAGGCACAGTGCTTAGCACCTGGAATCCATCTATTCTCATCTACCCAGCTGGTCTCCTCCAAGAAAACTCAACAGGGAAAGGGGCCGATGCCCCCCACCCCATCTCCCGGGGCATTCCCTACCTCAGCTTTGCCCTTTTCCATCCTGTCAATCCCCAAAAGCACACTTCTCTCTCTGACCAGGGCTGCCCTGCCACCATCAAGTTAAGGGCATATGACATTCTTGGACTGGTGTTCCCTATGGATAAAATCCTTTCCTCTTAATTCTAATTTTTTTTTTTGAATGGAATCTTAAAAGGCATTTAAAATAATATGAAAGCAAAGGAAAACAAAAACCAAACCAAAGTACGGAAACACAGACTGGTTTGACTTACAGAGCATGGGCCTAGAGCTCAGTGTCAGGTTGGCTTGACTGCTTATGCCTAAAAACCCTATTCTGGTCCAATTTTTTTTTATGGCCACAGTCCTAGTTGATTTAATAATAACAATTACAGGTAATTGTCATCTGCTGTCCTGGTGTGGCGCTGCAGGTTAATGTGCTGGACTGCAAAGTCAGTTTGAACTGCAAGGTCAGAGGTTTAAGCTCACTAGTAGCTCTTCGGAAACCTTATATAGGGTCGCTTTGTGTTGGAACCAAGTCAACAGCACTTTATAACAACAAGGTCTGACAAGGTGCCAGCATCTTAAAATGAATATCTTATTTAATTCTCATAGAAACCCTCAGAGGCAGACCCTATGATTACTGTCGATTTTACAGGTAAGAAAACAGAGGGTAAATGATTGGTTCAGGGATATAGTTTCCCAGCTTTCATATCAAGCTCACCTGATCCCAGAATCTGTGCCTTTAGCAATGGAGTTCTAGACTTAGGTATTCAGATGCCTCCTGCACGGAAGAGCTGGATGGGAGGGGGCAGATCTGAGGAGGAGGCTCCCCCTCCCATTCCAGTACCTTCTACAGACACTGTCACTTTGTGTTCCTTCCCAGAGCTCAGTGCCTCTAGGTACCTGGCAGACATGTGCCTTCCCCTGACCCATTTCTCGGTGTCTTTTTCACTTTCCTGAAACACCTTGACTAGCAGACATGAAGGTCCTCTCTACAGTGATGTACTGCTCAGCGCCTCCCCAGCCATGGCTGTGAGCTAACAAATGGGCCTGCTCTCATTAGTGGCTACCAATTAAAAAAGAAAGAAAGAAAAAGACAAAGAGGAAGGCCTCCAGCGAGATGGACTGGCAAAGTGGCAGCATCAATGGGCTCAAGAGTGGCAACAATTGTGAGGTTGGCCCTGGACCGGGCAGTGTTTCGTTCTGTTGTGCGTAGGGTCGCTATGAGTTGGTACTGACTTGATGGCACCTAACAACAACAATATCAACGCCCATGGCAGCTCTCTTCAGTCACCACCCAGAGGCCTCTCGTAAGCTAGGGAGATACCTTCTTTCTCCTTTTACTTGCCTTTTTTTGAGGGATGACAAATTCTGCTCACCCTCTCATTGGAATCCAGTCCTTGAGGGGGTATTTCTTTCTAGAATTCTATTACTACAGGTTTCTAACATGAAATTACAGAAACCACAGTGAAAGAAGTATCCTATGAAAAAGAGAAGGGGATTTTCAGAGCCTGGGGGTACTTCCTTAAGAGGCATACACACTTTTCCCCCACATCAGCCCCACCTGAAGGCCTCCAGTGTGCCTGGGTAATCTTTGGCTTTATAACTACCTATGCCACTTATCCCTTCAAAAGGGCTTTCTGTTCTTTGCTAAAGAAAATGTTCTAATTTTGCATGTTGGCAACAGGCCTTGGTAACGAGTATGTCTTCCAAATAACTTGGCCAACTTCCTCTCTACTTTGTAGGCTACTCCTAGCTTCTACCCCGTTGTTCGGGTATAAATAACTTGTACTGTTTATTTCATCGAATCTGTATGTTAAAATGTGCCATTTTGCATGATGCTTGATGAGAACAGCTGAATTTCAGAAAATGATGGCTCCATGGATTGCTGGGCTCTTACATGGTTTCTAGGGAACCCTGGTGGCACAAAGGTGAAGTGCTCAGCTGCTAACCAAAAGGTTGATGGTTAAAACCCACCAGCCACTCCACAGGAGGAAGATGTGACAGTTAGCTTCCATACAGATGACAGCCTTGGAAACCCTACTCATTTCTACTCTGTCCGCAGAATTGACTCAACAGCAACAGGTCTGATTTGTTTATAGTGTACAGTTTGTCTGGTAGGCTCTGAATCCTTACTATGTAGTTCAACAAGATCATCAGGTTAGCTGTCTGACAAACATGAACGTTTCCTTAAAGGCTGACTGATCCAGAATTATCTTCCTCTAAGCTTTGGCAGCTTAGTGGTTACGAATCAGGCTGCGAACCGCAAAGTCGGCAGTTCGAAACTACCAGCTGTTCCATGGGAGAAAGATGAGGCTCTCTGCTCCCATAAAGATTTACAGCCTCAGAAACCCTGTACAGGGTCGCTATGAGTTGGAACCGACTCCACGGCACATAACAACAACAACAGCAACAAAGCTTTAACAGTGTGGCGCTGTAGGATCAGTACTGGACTGCGAACAACATGGTTGGCAGTTCAAAACCATCAGCTGCTCCTTAGAAACTTCATACAGGGTCGCTATGAATCAGAACTGACTTGACAACACTTAATAACAACAATCTTTAATGGTGACACTGTGGGATACAGCACTGGACCACAAGGTTGGTTTAAACCACAAGATTGGTGGTTCAAACTCACTAACTCCTCCTTGGAAACCCTATACAGGGTTGCTATGAGTTGGAACCAACTCAATGGCACTAAAACAGTAACAAAGCTTTTTAATGAATTAGAAGGTCAGCTGTTCTGGTATATTCCTGAGGTACTGACATAACTCAGGTTCCTATAGCTGTTGCTGAGGAGGGTGCACACAGTTCTCTGAGCCAACAACAAGGCCAGCTTCCCGTGAACATTTTTGCCTGATTCACAAAGTCATACATGTGAGAAAGGCCTAGAATTTCAAAGCCTAAGAAATGACTCCTCACTGTTTTCCACAGGTGAGAATTTTACTAAAAATGTGAAATGTGGCTCACTTATGCCATATGTCTCCAGGTTTCTCATCTCTTGGGGAAATGCTTGGGTTGAAGAAAATCTTATGGGTTTTCAAGAATATCCAATGGGTTTTAATTTTACAAATCAGTTCAAGAAGACTTGAATCGATTTGTAAAATGAAGAAAGCAAATTAGGATTAGCCAAGTTAGGAGAACACACAACTAGTCCTATGGTATGGTTACTTGGCAGTATCCGTTCTATGTGATCCCCTTCTCTACTGTTATTTATAAATAACAATATATTTAAGATGATAAGTTCCTACAAGAAAAATGTTATCTCTTACATCTGTCTTTTTTTTGGGGGGTGTTGTTTTTTTTGCCTGTTTTTATTGTGAACTGAGTGATAGTTTACATGGGAGAACATCGGTTTTATACCATTGTTTCATTGCAATGATTACAATCTCCTCTGTGCATTATCATTTAACAGTATTTGCTTCCAATCCTTCTGTTCTTCTTTATTTTTGGGGCAGGGAGAGGGATGGGGTGAGGAGATGTACACAAAAACACTCAGTCCCTACTGCATTCTTTGGAGTCAGGGGAAATATTTAGCAACATTCAATGTAGGCATAGCATCTGATTAATGAGAAAGATCCATTTTCCTTTGAGTTTATAGTTTCATAGCTTCTAGGGAGGTGACTTAACTCCTACTGTAAAGTCTGAATGCATTACTGTTGGGACAGGGGTGAAAGGGTGTTCAGAAACATACCCATTTGAGTGACCTGCTGCATTAAATAATCTTTTCAGTGATTCACTCACATTAGCCAGATACTTGTTTTGACCATGTGTTTTGCAGCATATTGTTGTTGTTGTCAGAACTGATTGTCCAATTGGTTGTCCAACTGGCTCAGCTCAAGGCAATCTATGTACAACAGGACAAAATGCAGCCTGGTCCTCAACACTGCTATTGCATAACATTCTGTTGTAACTGTAACCCACAGGGTTTTCGGAAGTAGATCACCACGCTTTTCTCCCTAGTCTGTCTTAGTCTGGAAGCTCTGCTGAAACCATGGATGACCCTGCTGGTATTGGAAATAGCACAGTAATCTGCAGGCCACCACAGCACAACAATCTGACAATGAGTGGTGATCTTGTAGTTCAGACTCTTCCGTTGAAATTGAACCAGCATGTTGTTTCCAGACTCAGCATTATATGCGTACCATAGCGTAATGGCTACGAATCGGGCTGTGAACCTTAAGGTTGTTGTTGTTGTTGTTGTTATGTGCCATCGAGTCAGTTCCGACCCATAGCGACCCTGTATAGGGTTTCCGAGGGTGTAAATCTTTACGGGAGTAGAAAGCCTCATCTTTCTCCCGCGGAGCAGCTGGTAGTTTCAAACCGCTGACCTTAAGGTTCGCAGCCCGATTCGTAACCACTACGCTACAAGAGCTCCTTTGCAGTTTGAAACTACCAGCTACTCCGCGGGAGAAAGATGTGGCTTTCTGTTCCTGTAAAGATTTACAGCCTCAGAAGCCCTGTACAGGGTTGCTATGGGTCAGAACCAACTCAACGGCACTTAGCAACAACAACAACATCACCAAATTGTAACTCAAGTTACATGTTAGTCATAAAAGTGTCTTAAAATGTCAATATTTTTAAGTAGAGCAAAATCAAATCAAATCAGAGTGAGAGCTGCTACCAATTCTCCTAAGACTATCCCAGAACACAGAAAAAGAAGACTCCCCCAGTTCATGCTATGAAGCCAGCATAACCCTGATACAAGAGCTGGTAAAGATATCACAGAAAAAAAGAAAATTAAGGACCAATATTCCTCATGAATATAGACACGAAAATTCTCAATAAAATTCTAGCCAGTGGAATTCATCAGAATATACAGAATATAAACAAATAAATACCACGTCATGACAAAAAGGGATTTAAAACAGGGATGCAAGGATGATTCAACATTAGAAAATCAATCAGCATTTTTTTTTTTTTTAAGGAAATGATTTACACGATCATCTAAATCAAAACAGAAAATGTGTTTGATAAAATCCAACAACTTTTCCTGATTGTTGTTGTTGTTGTTGTTGTCAGGTGCCATCGAGTCGGAACCGACTCATAGCGACCCCATGCACAGCAGAACAAAACAATGCTCGATCCTGGGCCAACCTCATCACCGCTGCCACCCCTGAGTCCATCAATGATGCCACCTGGCCGATCCATCTCGTTGGGGGTCTTCCTCTTTTTCTCTGACCCTCCACCCTACCCAGCATGACATCCTTCTCCAATGATTGTTTCCTCCGGACTACATGTCCAAAGTAGGAGAGACGAAGCTTAGCCATCCTGGCCTCCAAGGAGCACTCTGGCTGCACTTCTTCCAAAACAGATCTATTGGTTCTTTTGGCAGTCCATGGCACTTTCAGTATTCTCCTCCAACACCACAACTCAAAGGCATCAATTCTTCTACGAATTCCTGATAGAAACTCTCAAAAAAAATGGAAATAGAAAATCCCTCAACATAATCAAGGGCATTAATGCAAAACCAACAGTCAACATTATTCTCAGTGGAAAAAGACTGAAAGTATTCCTCATGAGAATGGGATGAGACAAGTAAGGCTTTTTTTCACCACTCGTATTCAGCATTGTACTAGAAGTCCTAGTTGGAGCATTAAAGCAAAACAGAGAAATAAAGGAGTCCTGGTATGGTGCTGTTGAATAAGACACGGGACAGTAAGGTCGGTTTGAACCTCGAGGTCAGTGGTTCAAATTCACCAGCAAGTCCTCAGAAACCCTATACAAGGTAGCTATAAGTTGGAACTGACTTGATGGTACATAACAACACCAATTGAAAAGGGAGAAGAAAAACTATCCTTATCACAGAAGACAAGATCCAATATGGAGAAAATCTCGGAGACTCCACAAAGAAAGTTACTGGAGCTAATAGAAGGGATTCAGCAAAGTGGTAGGTTATAAGATTAACACACAAAAATCAGCTGGGTTCACTACCATGGAGGATACTGAATAGAAAATAAGGATTTCAATATCATCTACAATAGCCCCCAAAGAATACAATACCTAGGAATAAGAGTTCTTTCTACAAGGATAAAACACTACTGCAAGAAACTAAAAGAGACCTATATAAATGGAAAACCATTGCATATTCATGAATTAGAAGTTTTAACAATAATGAAATTCTGATTCAAATCCCGACAACATTCTACAAAGAAATAGAAAAATTAATCTCCAACTTTATTTGGAAAATAAAGCAGCCCCAAATAACTAAAGTAGTATTAAAGAAGAAAAACAAAGCTGGAGGCCTTACACTGCCTGATCTCTAAATTTATTATTCAGCCATCTAATTAAAACTTGTTCAGTGACAGACATACAGCCAATGCAATAGAATTGGAAACTAAGAAGTAAATGCATCCATCTCAGGTAGCTGATCTTTGACATAGTGTCAAAGTCCATTTCATGGGGGAAGAAACAATCTCTAACAAGTGGTGTTGGAAAAACTGGTCATCCATTTACAGAAAAATGAAATAGGATCCATACTTTATAGCATGCACAAACACGAATCCAGAATGGATCAAAAACCTGAATGTTAAAGCTAAATCTACAAAGTTCTTGGAAGATAATATAGAAACAAAACGAAGGGTCTTTCAGCATAAATAGCATACTACACCCAACCTACAAAGCACTAACAACAGAAAATAAATTAGGTAACTGGGACTTTCTAAAAAGTAAATATTCATGTTCATCAGAAGACTATCAAAAGAATAAAAAGAGAACATACAGACTGGGAAAAAGTCTTTGGCAGTGGCATATGTGACAAGAGTTTCAGTTCTAAGATATATAGAAAACTTGAAAACCTCAACAACTAAAAGACAAACAATCCAGTATAAAAAATAAGCCCACTTCACCAAGGAGGACACTCTGATGGCCAACAAAAATATGAAAAGATGCTCATGATCATCAGTCATTAGAGAGATAGAGATCAAAACTGCAATCAATGAGAGACCGTCTTACCCCCTGTAAAAACAGTAATGCTTTATAAAAAGAAAATAATAATTGTTGGCAAGGTTGCTGGGAGACTGGGACACTTACACACTACTGGTAGGAATGAAAAATGGGACAGCCACAATGGAAAATAGTATGGTGCTTTCTCAAACAGTTAAAAATGGGAATACTATATTATCAAGCAATCCCACCCTTAGGTATCAAAGAGATATAAAAGCAGTGACATGAATAGACAAAGGCACACCCGTGTTCATTGCAGCATTCTTCACAATCAAAACAAAGACGTAAGATGAGACTGTCTGCTCCCAGAAAGACTTACAGTCTCAGAAACCCTATCTATATAGGGTCACTATGAACTGGAATCAAGTCGATGGTAGGGGTTTGGCTTGGAGTGGTTATAAAGAATAATAAGGAGTCCACAAAATATCTCATACCATGATGAATCTGGAGGACATTATACTGAGTGGAATGAGTCAATAGAAAAGGATGAACATTGTATGGTTTCACTATCATTAAAAGTTAGAAACAAATATGCACTCAAAAAGAGACCCTCTTTGATGGTTACCAGGGATGGGAAGGGGAGGGAGGTGAATGACTTTGTAGATAATACACACTTCTTAGGTTTAGTGTGGGAGCACTTTGGTTCTATTGAAACACCATAAGATGGACTACTAACCCTAAGGTCAGTCCACCAGCTGCTCTATGAGAGAAAGATAAGTTTTTCTGCTCTCACAAAGATTTGTAGCCTCAGGAATCCTATATAGGGTCTCTATGAGTCAGAACCAACTTGATGGCACTTAACTGTAATAACAATATTTGGTGATAGAAAGACAATACCAAATAAAGGTAAAAATGCACACAACTTAACCAGAGTCAGTGAAGACACTAAGAAGCACACAAAAAAGGGACAATCTAGAAGAAAGAAGAGGAAAAAAAGAGTAATCTGATACAATTTGATGAACTTGACCTACACCTATGGATGCAGTAGCTCAAAAGAGGGAACAAATCTTTACAGCAAGGATCATTCCCGCCCCCTCGATACATAGGGAGATAGGAATGGGCAACTTGGACATTAGCTACCCAAAGTGGGGTGCTACAACGGCATGATGTGACTAGCTTACAAGATTTCAAGAGGGAGCCTAGATCCAGAGGGCTCGGAGGAAGGTAGAATCTCCACTGAGTAGTATCCAATCTGTCTGGGCAGGGCTGATGAAAGGAGATGGGGATAGGTCTCTTGTGGTACAATAGTGAATAACTGTTATTAGGACTGACTGTGAGGGTTGGAAATGTAAAGGTAGACATTTTGTAGCAAAAGGAGGGGAGTGGTTGACTTTGCAGTCCAGGAGTAGAGGTCCCTGGGACCATCAAGGAATGCGGGACCCTACCCAGAAAAGCAGAGTCCTGGTGTGGCACTGTGGGTTAATGCGCCAGACTGCAAAGCTGTTTGAACTGCAAAGTCAGCAGTTCAAGCTCACCAGCTGCTCCTTGGAAACCCTATACTATGGGTTGGAATCAACTCGAGTAGTGGGGTGGGCTTGCAGGGTATATCCTTTGGTTAGCTGATGATGCATGGAGGGGATTATAACCATAGCAACAAAATGATATATGATAGGGTGAATGCAGAGCTAATGTTCTCTCACATAAACTATCATATAATTTTATTTATTATCAATAAAACATAAAAATAGGCACAACTTTGGTAAATGCTATAATAGATTCAATGTTACAACAACAACAGTAATTAACAACCAAAAAATATGTATGTGGTTACATAAGTAGATGTGTATGTATACAGGCCTGTAGAAAGGAAGACACATGTGGGTGCGTCATGTGTTGGTAGAGGTGTGGTGATATAGGATGCAGCACTGGACCACAAGGTTGGTTTGAACAACAAGGTCAGCAGTTCAAGCTCATCAGCCACTCCTTGGAAACCCTGTAAAGGGTCGCTGTGAGTTGGAACTAACTCGACAGCATTTAACAACAACAATGACAGATATATATGGCACACACAAATATGTATTTTCATATGCCTACAGTGCCAGACTGCAAAGCCATTTGAACTGCAAGTTCGGTGGTTCAAACTCACCAGCCGCTCCTCGGAAATCCTATACAGGGTCGCTATGAGTCAGAATCAAGTCGACAGCACTTAACAACAACAAAAACAGATACACTTGTGGGAGACAGATGTGGCTGTCTGCTCCCATAAAGATTTACAGCCTTGGAAACCCTAAGGAACAGATCGACTCTGCCCTATGAGGTAGTTATGGATCAGAATCAACTTGATGGAAGTGTGTTGTGGGTTTTTGGTTGTTGTTTTTTTGGGTTTTTTTTTTTTTTTGTATGTTGTTAAGTGCCATAAAGTCGGTTCCAACTCATAGCAACCCTGTATAGGGTTTCTGAGGAGCAGCTGGCAGGTTTGAACTGCCAACATTCTGGTTTGGAGCCCATTGCTTATCCTACAATGCCACATCAAGAGTCTATATATATATATATATACAGGTATAATAAAACATGGAGGGGCACAATAATAGAGACTTCCTAGATATATCCAAGCAAATAGAGCTGGTTCATTAGATTGAAGAATTTAGGACCATGTGTCGTGGGCTATCTTAGTCAATGGCATAACACAGTTCATAAAGTTAATATTCTCTAGTTTAGTCAATAGCAAGTAGTTCTCTAAGATAAAACTACTCATCTCTACTCATCTAGAGTAAAACAGAATGAAGAAACTGGTCCACAAGACTAACAGCATACATGAACCATAGCTTCCTCTAACCTGAGGGCAGAAGAACTATTGTAACTTCCTCATATAACACGCTCATGTCATAAATGTGCACACACATACAACAGGCATAGGAAACTAATGTGAAGAAGTTGAGCAGTTTGTAAAACAAACAAAACTATACAACAGAAGGTCCCAGTTACAAAGGGAGAAAATCAGAACAAATCTCAAATTCTTAACAAAGACCAGACTTAGTGGACTGATGGAGTCCTGGTGTGGCATTGTGGGTTAATATGCTGGACTGCAAAGTCGGTTTGAACTGCAAGAAGGTTCAAGCTCACCAGAAGCTCCTCAGAAATCCTATGTAGGGTTGCTATGGGTCAGAACTGATTCAATGGCACTTAACAAAAACATCAGAAAGTGGACTGATAGAGACTGGAGGAACCTTTGAGACGATGACCCTAAAATAACCTTTTATCCTCGAACTGAAACTACCCCCAGAGGTTCCCTTTCTTTCGGACAACAGATTGGACTATAAAATAAACATTATCATCCAGGAGTAAGTGT
This sequence comes from Chrysochloris asiatica, assembly GCF_000296735.1. Classification (NCBI taxonomy): domain Eukaryota; kingdom Metazoa; phylum Chordata; class Mammalia; order Afrosoricida; family Chrysochloridae; genus Chrysochloris; species Chrysochloris asiatica. Next base: position 3,620,379 of record NW_006408795.1, on the reverse strand, counting down.
TCCTTAAATAATTATCTCTTTGAACCCAAATGGTCAAAACTGACCTAAAAGCAAAGATAAGAGGCCAGGAAGGGAAGGGAAGTCAATCAAAGGAAACCAAACAAACAGAACAGAAATCATGAAAATGATAACACATTGAGAAAATTGCAATCAATGTCATGAAACAATTGGTACAAAACCCGTTCAATGTGACCTAATGCACTAAGAAAACTTTCACCAAAAAAAATTAATAAAATGTTGAAAATGTGTGTGTGTGGGGGGAAGGATATAAGAAAAGTTCTCTTAACAAATCTCTATCTAGCTCACTTGTCAGATAAACCTATGAAACTGGTGTGCTTGGCCCCAGCGGTGAATCTCATTAGAAATCTAAACTTTTGATCTACTTTCCTTCCCTAAAATGGACACATGTCAATATATTATCTGAAAAGTCAGTTCTGAAGTAATTTAACCACTATTCACCAAGAGAAGAGTTTCTTTCAAAGTTAAAATCTGTTGCTACTCAGTAAGAGCTCAATAAGTATTTGCTAAATGAACCGCTCTGCTCCTAAATCTTGCAAATATAAAAATTCACTTTACATCAAAGTCAACAGGAAGAGTACTTATTGGCAGGTAGCCTTACAACATTACATCCTGGGACGGATGTACGGCTTGGTGAGTAAAGTCTGGCCAAGAAAGTAACCTCATATCTTAGAGACTGGTGCTCAAAAAGCTGCAGAACCACTTTGACTATAAGTTCTAGCTCAACTGAACAGAAAAGCTGAACTTCCTGAGTTTGGTTTGGTTTCATTTTAAGTGATGTCTAAAGAAGACTGTTGCATTCATCAGCCTTTCCACATATCTGATCCATATGGGTTTAGAACTGTGTGTTTCCTGGCATGACAGAGCCTTAACATCCAGGGGTGAGGACCTGAGGACCATAAGCAGCACCACCACCCCATGGGCAGTATCTTAGCTCACTCACCAGCCTCAGAGCATTATCAGGGGAATCCAACCATGATGTTCCATCTCTGGTCACCGCAATGAGGCCAGTTAGTGACTTTTTTTTTTTT